>NC_141553.1:44080000-44367500 GCF_021556685.1 Rattus norvegicus
CACCTGTTCAGCGTTAAGTATCATCAGGAAAGTGGCTTCGGTGTGTTGATACACCCCATTTGCCATCCGTTGTTCTCCAGGGCCTCAGCAGCTCTGCCCTGGTGCAGAGGCTTTTCAGAGAGTGGCTCTGTTGAAAGCTCTCAGGTGTTCTCTAGGTCGAGCCTAAAATGGAAGAAAATTGGCTCCGAACTGAGTCCCAAATCCCCTTACCTCTGGTGTTTGTCTTTCCCTGGAAGAACAGGTTTAAATGACCCTGGAGATCTGTTTGCCGGCATCATCCATGGAGATTTCAGAGAATGTGTTAGTGCCGGTCCACTCTCAATGTTCAGGAGGACCCAGCTCAGAAAATTCCCTAGACTGCCACATCTGATTTTTTTTTAAATTTACTAATGCTACAACTTAAAATTACGTTAAAAGATGATTTGTTTATGTTTGTCTCTGGGTGCTTGTGGGCCTCTTCCCAAGCCTGGGCCTTTGTCTCCAGTCTTGTCGGAGCAGAGATCACAGTAATTTGCCCGCTGCCTGAATTGTACATGGATGCTGGAATCCAAACTCTGGTCATTGTAAGTGTGCAGCAAGGACTTTGATTGGACCGTTTTTCCAGCCCCAGTGAGGCAATTTCCCTAAAGTGAGCGACCTTAAAACTGTGTTTAGGAGTTTCAGGCAACTTCCAAATACTTCCAGAAACACCAAAACCCAAACCAAAACCCATTCCTCTCATCCCACCACCCATCACACCTTGCTTATCCATTTTCCAAACATTGCAAACGGGTTTCCCTCTTATTTCTTGCATCTATCAGTTTCTCTCAAATACATAGAAATTCAAAGCAGTGAGCTATTGACGGTGCTGGCTGATTGGATTTTAATCTGCTCCACAAGGGCAGCAGCCTTCAGAGACATAAATGAGCTACAAGCTACCATTTGAATCCTGGGAACAACATCTATTTCAACAGGAAGAGGAGAAGTGATAGGCATATTCAGAATTGTCGCTCTGGGGCTTGGGGATTTAGCTCAGTGGTAGAGCTCTTGCCTAGCAAGGGCAAAGCCCTGGGTTCGGTCCCCAGCTCCGAAACAAAGAAAAAAAAAAAAAAAGAATTGTCGCTCTGAAAGTCAGTCTGCTGGCTTTTGAGATACAGGGATCTTTGCTTAGCCCTTGTGTTTAAACAAGGGGGAAGACGGTGTTTGAAATGTGAGGCCTACTGTGACTACTGGAATATTCTGTGGATGATTTTGGGCATTGTTAAAATTCCCCGATTTTCATATGTATATGTGTATGTGTATCATGTACATGCATATGTATACATGTAATGTATATAATATTTAAATGAAACATTTAAATAAAAATAAGCCACACATACCGAATAAGTATAAATGGTCATACAAAAAGAAGCAGTTACTTATCATAAATTCATGTGTGGGATGATATTGTTGTAAAAATATAGATATAAAAAATATAAAAATAAAAAAGTATAGTTGTCTTTTACCCCGCTGGGTCTACACCTCGGTGCCCTTCTATCCTGTACCTGACCCTCACCTGTACTTTACAAATTCAATGGGGAAAAGGTTCTGGTGAAGTCACCTGATTCCTGAGTAGTGACTAGGCAGCTGTCCTTGGGGCAGTGGAATTAGCATCAAAATACAGTAACTTCAGGGCAAACCACCACCGGATGATGTCACAGGTGAGGCAGGTACAAGATAGAATGAGGCCTGTCATTGCACGAGAAGGAAGGATGGGTGGGAGAAAAGTCTGAAGGAAAAGGAGGAGACGGGAACAGAAGAGGAGACTGGGAGAGAGAAGCCGTGGTGGACAACATGGAGGCTGACTTTAAGATTCCACACTGTACCTTTACAGGTTGTTATGAATGTTCTTAAGGGACAGATGTGTACAAGGCTTTGTATGGTTAGGTGGGCAATTATATCTTATCAATTGGATCAGAGGTTATTGTGTTGTGTGGTCTTTCATGTGGTGATTTGACTTTGGGAATGTGTGTGGTGGCAGAGACACTGGGCTGCCATGGAATTGGGATGTGTGCTTCTGGTAAGCTATCTATCCGATATCTTGGGGCACTGCGGTGTGGGACGTAGTGGGGATAAAAGATACCATTTTATTTTATTTATTTTTTTGGTTCTTTTTTTTGGTTCTTTCATTTTATTTTTTATAATTTTACAACATTCATGTCTGATTTTTCTTCACCTGGCATGGTGATGTAGGTCTGTAATCCTAGCAGTTTGAATCTGAGACAGGAGCACGGAAAGCTTGAGAATAACTTGTACTACAGAATGAGTTCAAGGAACTGCCTGGGAAATTTAGTGGGACTCTGTCTCAAAAACAAACAAACAAACAACAACAAAAACAAATAATAAACAAGGCCAAGCATGTGGCCCGGTGGGTACCAGTGCTTGTTAGACAAAGCACAGGCAGAGGAACTAAGTTTGGTCACTTGAATCCATGATGGAAGGAGAGAATAAAGCCTCAAAATTGTTCTCTAATGTCCCCATGTGCACTATGGGTACACATATGCCAGTGTTCAATGCACACACACACACACACACACACACACACGCCCATACCCATACCCATACATATATACACACACATATACACACATACACACACATACCAACATGTATATACACAGACATACACATAGACACACACCCATACCCATACATATATATACACACATATACACACATACACACACATACCAACATGTATATGCACAGACACACACATAGATACGCACACACCCATACCCATACATATATATATACACACATATATACACATGCACACACATACCAACATGTATATACACAGACACACACACAGACACACATGCATAGACACACACATACTTTTAGTTGTGCACGTAGTTTACACCTATAATTTCAGCACTCAGAGGAATTATCTTGAATTCAAGGACAGCCTGGGCTATTGCATAAGATCTAATTGAGAGCGAGAGAGCAAGAGCAAAAAAGATCTCTTTTTTAAAGTTCTTTGAAATTTGCCCTGAGATTGAGTGTGTATGTTTTAGTCTTGAATACCTTAAATGTCAACTACATATCTGTATCTATATCTATACTATAACCCTATCTATCTATCCATCCATCCATCCATCATCCATCTATCTACCTATCTATCCATCCATCATCTATCTACCATCTATCCATCCATCCATTCATCATCCATCTCTCTACCTATCTATCTATCCATCCATCCATCATCCATCTATCTACCTACCTATCTATCCATCCATCCATCCATCATCCATCTATCTACCTATCTATCCATCCATCCATCATCCATCCATCCATCCATCCATCCATCCATCCATCCATCTACCTACCTATCTATCCATCCATCCATCTATCTATCCATCTATCTACCTATCTATCCATCATCTATCTACCTATCTATCCATTCATTATCTATCTACCTATCTATCCATCCATCATCTATCTATCCATCCATCCATCCATCTATCCATCCATCCATCCACACACACACACACACACACACACACACACACACACAAATTTGAGGTAGGGCCTCGACATATAGCTCAGGCTGGCCTTGAACTCACAGAGATTTGCCTGCCTGTGCCACTAGAGGTCTTCAATTATTCAAATATCAGGATTGAAGGTATGGCTCAGTAAATTGTCAGGAATTATACGTGAAGAGGGGCATTCAAAGTAAAATGATAAAATTACAAGTGGAAAATTTGCACTTTCGGCTTTCTCTCTCCTTTCTTAATACAGGCAGCTTCTTTACACCAATACTGTCGTTATTATCACTTCCCTGAGATTCCATAATAATACAAGGGGCTTTGCTATGGGTGTAGAGGGGTGTGTGTGTGTGTGTGTGTGTGTGTGTCTGTGTGTGTCTGTATGTGTCTGTGTGTGTCTGTATGTGTCTGTATGTGTGAGTGTGCTTGAAGACTTCCTGTACTCTCTGACTTCCTGCTCCTACTTACTTTTTAGCCTGAGGCTTTTCTAACTCTCCCATCTCATCCTTTCCTGTTAGGAAGCACAAGGTAACTGTTCACTTACAGCTCCCAGGGTACTAGAGCCAGATAATTTCGCTCACCTAAATTCCTGGCATTCAGGATGCTGAGCAGGAAGACTGTGAATTCAAGTATGGTCCGGATTACACAGAGATTCTGTCTGACGACAAGAAGCAAAAGAGACCGCTTGGCACAATTCTCAAAAGAGCAACTCAGGAAGCTGGTTTCGTCTGCACTTGATAGGCATAAATTGTTTTATTAAATGCATGTTTGTGAAAATGGCACCCAATGATTGTGGACATTTGTTTTTAATTTTTTATTAAAATAAAATTGTTTATTTACGTGTGTGTGTGTGTGTGTGTGTGTGTGTGTGTGTGTGTGTGTGTGTGTGTCTATCAGGCCACAGGTTTGTGGAGTTTTCTCTGTCCATCTTTACAGGGGATTGAACCCAAGGTAGTCAGTCTTGCAAAACAAGCCCCTTTATCTCTAAATCATCTTACCAACCCGTCTTACCAGATTGTGGACATTTCTTAGATTTGGTCATAAAACTAGATTAGCAAAGTTTCCTAAATAGCTTTATAAGCAATTATAAAAAAGTACCAGCCCCCCTTTGCGGGGTACTTTTGAGGCCCGCCACTTGCTGGAGAAGGATGGGGTGAAGGGAGTGGTCAGTGTGTCTTTGGTGGTACACACTTTGTTCTGCAGTGAGTTAATCTAGGTTCCTTTCTAGCCTCCAGCTCCCTGAGGCACCCAGATCGATTCAGTCAGATACAACCCAGGCTCCCCCTCGCTCCCCTTCTCTACAGAGTGCTACATAGCGGGGGCATAGGCGGAGGCTTGGCAGCCACCAGGGTCTTACAATTTAGAAGGAAGCTAGTAAGGGCGGTCACACACATGAGAGATTATTTTCTTTGTTTTGTTTTGCTGTGTTTTGTGTGTGTGTGTGTGTGTACGTATGTGTGTGTGGTTGTGTGTGTGATGTGTGTGTGTTTGTGTGTGTATTTGTGTGTGTGTGATGTGTGTGTATGTGTGTGTGTACGTATGTGTGTGTGATGTGTGTGTTTGTGTGTGTATTTGTGTGTATGTGTGTGTGTTTGTGTGTGTGTTTGTGTGTGTATGTGTGTGTTTGTGTGTGTGTTTGTGTGTGTGTATGTATGTGTGTGAGTGTGTACGTATGTGTGTGATGTGTGTGTTTGTGTGTGTGTTTGTGTGTGTATGTGTGTGTTTGTGTGTGTGTTTGTGTGTGTGTATGTATGTGTGTGAGTGTGTACGTATGTGTGTGATGTGTGTGTTTGTGTGTGTATTTGTGTGTTTGTGTGTGTATGTATGTGTGTGAGTGTGTACGTATGTGTGTGTGATGTGTGTGTTTGTGTGTGTATTTGTGTGTTTGTGTGTGTGTATGTGTGTATGTACGTATGTGTGTGTAGTTGTGTGTGTGTGTTTGTGTGTGTATGTGTGTGTGTTTGTGTGTAGTTTTGTCTGTGTGCGTTTGTGTGTGTGATATGTGTATATAATGTGTGTGTGTTTGTGTGTGTGATATGTGTATATGATGTGTGTGTGTGTGTGTGTGTGTGTGTGTGTGTATTTGGGATAGAACCTCCCTTTGTTTGCCTCCCAAGCGCTGTGGTTACAAGTGTGTACCACCATACCTAGCTTGGATGGCATAGTTTAGAACTGTCAGAGCATGTCAAAAAGTAAAAATTAAAAAAAAATGGAGTGACTTTGAGCTTATAGTTTATTATAGTTTCAAAATTATTTAAATTTTTAAGAATTTTCTACAGGCAATAAAGGCTCTGCACTGAGCAAACGGCTTTAATTGCTCGATCCCCGTTACACCGTGTGGTGTGGAAGATAGCAACTTTGCTCTGAACACAGTTTCGTAACAAAAATGCATTTAACACTGAAGTTATTCCGTTCTGTTTGATATTCATAATTAGGACGTGTTCAGTAATAGGTAATTTTTAAATGCCTAGGTATGAATGGCGGAGGATGGGTGAGAGAGAACAGAGGAGGGGGGTTGTGGGCAGACAGGGATTAGCATGCCAGGGTTGGCTCTCCCCTGCAGTACAGCAAGGGCATCAGCAGTTTAGAAGGGGAAGTGAGCTTCAAACCAAACAGCTGACGCTAAAATCAGCTGGTGACAGGCCCGGGTGAGGGCTGGGAGCGCGGCAGCTTGACTTCCCCTTCATTCTTTTCTTTCTACCTTTGGCCAGGGTTAGCAGTACTTGGTTTCCCCATTCTGTTGTTACCCAGTTCCTGGGAAGACACCCCGCCCCCACCCCACCTCCCACCCCTTCCACACTTCCTTTTGCTGCCAGGCAGTTCCAGAGTGAAGATATGCAAACTGAAACATACAAAAGCACCTTAGAATCATCTAGAACCTTTGCACTGAAGACAGGCGGAAGAATGTGGCGCAAGACATTTTTAGTCTCGGGCTCATTTTATTCTGCTGACTTGGAACTGACAGGGAAAACCCCTAGGGTCCTTTGCAAGCCCTTTTTTAAAGAACACTTCCTCTCCAGACAGAGCAGAGCAAGGGTAACTAAGAAATCCAATTCTTTGCGATGTCTTTTCGTCATTTTGTTTAAATCTTTAACACCTTGTTCATGAAAAAGTCTCACAAAAGAGTCGAAGCAAGCCCTGTTACTTTGTTTAAACCTTAGGCCACATTCCCTGCACATCAGTCAAAAATGGAATTACAGTACCTTAGGATGGCTGCTATCACAAGTCAAAACAAACCCAGAAGATTCTAAGTGTTGGAGAGGATGGGGAAAAAGCAAGATTTTGTTCACTGCCAAGGGAATGCCTAGCAACTTTCCTCAAAAGTTAAAAAGGAGCTGGACATGGTGGGGCATGGCTGTAATTCCAGTCCTGGAGAAACAGAGGGAGAGTGATCACCAGTCCCAGGCCAGTCTGGGTTACAGTGAGGCTGGGGACAGCCTGGGTATATAATTAGACTGTAACAACAACAACAACAACAACAACAACAACAACAAAAACAACAACAAACCAAGAGAGAGAGAAAGACAGAGACAGAGACTGAAGAAACAGAGAGACAGAGAAAAGAAAAGAAAAAAAAAATGAAAACTTTAACAAATGAACACATGAAATACCAACCTTTGACTTGAGTACCTACTCCCAACGAACTGGAAAATGGAAATTAAAACTATGCCATCCTTGAACTGATGGCAGACTTCCCAGGCTCAACCTCCCATAAGCTGGAATCAAAGGCCTGAGAGACCATGCCTTTATATGCCTGCGATTCATACCTACAAAGAGATGGGATTTCGTCTTAGAGCAGGGGGTACTGAAGTGCTCTGATGGTGAGGGAAAGTTATAGTCATGATACTAAGTGAGCTCAGGGAAAGGAATGCTTGCCTGTGCACCTTAAAGTGGTCAAATGCACAAAGGCAGAAAGTGGAATGGTGCTTGTTACGGGCTGGTCCAATGGATCGGGACCTTCATGTCTAGGGAGGGGAATCTTGAGCTTGAGTCCAACCTGGTGAAATAGGAAGACCCTGTCTGAAGACATAGAGTGGTTTATTAGATTAGAGAAGACAGAAATTGTTGAAATGGAATTTACAGATGGCAGAAAAACGATGCAATAGCTCCCATAAAATTTTGGGTTGTACATATTTTCTGATTAAAACTAATTTAAAAATGGCTAAGAGGCCTTCATGATGCTGCCAAACCCGATGATATAAACTCAAGGCCCAGTGGCCACATGTTAGAAGGAGAGAATCAATTCCTGAGATTGTTCTATTACTCTACACATGTGCACACACTTACACATACGCATTCTCTCTCTCTGTCTCTCTCTCTGTCTCTCTCTCTCTCACACACACATACACACACACACACATACACACACATACATGCACACACATACACACATACACACACACATATACACACACTCACACACACACATACACACACTTACACAAATACACACATGCACACACACATACACACACTTACACACATACACACACATAAATACACATACACACACATACATACACACACATACACACACATACATATACACACACATATACACACATACACACATACACACACACATACACACACATACACACACACTCATACACACCCGCACACACCATGATGAAAAGTTTTCCCACAAAAAAAAATACATAAAGCCAAAACATACATTGAGCAAAATTAGAATTTAATGGTAGCGATCACGTGACCCTGCCCCCACCCCATCCCCCACTCGCCCAGGCAAGCTTTGAAATAACACTTGGTGATGTTGAATGGTTCAAGGAGCACAAGTGGTCGGACAGTGTCACCTTGTTCTTTTCAAGTCAGAGAGCGATGACAGACAAGTCAGGAGAGGCCACGCCACCATTATCTAACCGAATTGACACTTAGTGGTCGCCTCAGCACTCACTGGACACTGGACGCTGGAGTCTTCAGGCTTTGTATCCTCTCAGTCGAAGCTACCCAGGCAAATGGCTACCCACAAAACTGAGTTGCTGACTCTGAGAAAAATCTCACGTTATGTGAATTAGCACCAAGCAGGCCTTCGAAACGCACAGCGTGATAGGCATCTTCTGACATTTAGGTTACCAGGCCAGTGGTAGCATGGGTTATTAGGAAAGAAAGCTATGATTATTAAGGGGATTATTTGGCAATAGGAAAAGCGGTAAGCACGCTTTGATTTCGGCCTCCCCTCCCTAGGGCCCACACATTTAATGATATCTTTTTACACTGCACTACCGTGGTGGGGTTGAACGGCTATGATTATCTCTACTTTATAGAAGGTGAGACCGAAGCACCGGAAGTCACTTGGGTTTGGGATGATGACTCACTGGCAGGGTCAAAGCGGAAAACAGGCTTCTAGGCTCCTAGATCCCGGGCCTTCTGGCGGTAAATAGTTTGCTTCTGTCCTGCTCATCCTATTCCACAAAGCCAAGCCCTGAAGGGTCCAACGACAGGAAAGGCGCTACTTGGAGAAGCTGAATTTTTCTGAGTTCATCCCAGTGGGGGCGGGGCTAGGGAGGTGAGATTTCGTCGCTCTCCATTTTCCTGGCATAGAAGCCCCACTTCAGGACTTGCTTCAGTGACTCTTCTGTGCGGAAAGACCACCCTGTGACCCAAAAATGGGGTTTCGCAACATGCAGATGGAGGGCTTCAGAGGTCCTCTTCTGGGGCAGCTAAATATGACTGAGACATCCTAATCCCAGAGACAAAGGTCAGGCCTATTTTAATCTCTGAGTAAGGCTATTACTCTGAGACAAGGCCCCTCTTGTCTGATTCCCTTCTATTTTCAGTGATTCACAAGCTCACTTTCCTTTCATCTGAGAGAGCAGAGGCACACATCTACTCTCAGATTTGCTGGGAGTTAAAATAGTTCCCCTCCTCATTCATTCTTCTCAGAGTGTTTTCTTTCAGCCGCAGGCATCCTCAGGCAGGAGCCTGAGGGATCCCTGAGGTATTTAGTCAGGACAGCTTGGAATGTGAACCCCTAGGGAAAGAAGCTAGGATATAGAGTGGGGCTGTTGCTGGCTTGGATGGTCCCATGTTGTATCCAGTCAATAGCCTTGTGTGCAGGTTCGTAATGTCTCTGAAATGTGTGCATAGCTGTGCTTTGCTATAACAGTTGGTAGGATGAGGGTGAAGGGGGAACTGGCTCCCTTTACATGGGCTTGCTGTCCACTTTGGTTACTGGTCACTGGCTTTGTTTGCTAATTTTGAGTTAGTTCTCTCAGTGAAGGCTGCTTTATAGAAACCTGCTTATCCAGAATTCATCTATGCTGCTTTTAATTATTTTTTTTTTCCAGTTGGTTCTGCTGTGCAGGGAACCGAACTCAGAGCCTCAGGCATGCTAGGCGAGGGTCTCTACCACTGAACCATTTCCTTGGCCCTACTGGGTTTATGAATTTACTCACTCTCACCTTACTCTTGTGACTATGTTTTCCAGGGTAAACTCCCAAACCTCTCTTTATAATTCATTCTCCTCATAATACCTCAGTCTGATGTGGTCGGAAAAGAGTTTGAGCAATGTGGCTAGCTTTTGTGTCCAGGGGACCTAGCTAGAGTGCTAACGAGGACGGACGGACGTACTTTCATGGTCACAGGCTCTGAGCCTATTATCTCTCTGAATCTGCACAAGAATCCTGTGAGCTCATTCTACAGAATGCAAAACAAGATTTAGGATGTGGAGCAAGTTTCCTGAAGTCTTGGAAATTAGCTGGCATTTAGAATTCGGATTCCACCTCACATCTGCAGACCTGGAACGTTTGTTCTGAAACCGAAAATTCGTGTCGCAACGCCCACTTCGAGTTATTGTTTGGTGGGTAACTTAAAAGTCATGTGTTTCCGGGATTTTCTTCTCTTTCTTGCTGCCTCTTTGAGAAAAACCAGTCCCTGAAGTCAGTGAGAATTTGAGCAAGCTGCCCTTTCCTTTTGTTTATAAGAGGAAGTGTGAACTTTGTGATCCCTCCACACATTCTGGCCACTTCCCTAAATCAAAGGAGAAAACAACCTCAAAACCGTGGGCTCTGATGCATGTTTTGATACTAAAAGGTCAAAAACCAAAGACCTGCTGTTTGTCACAAGGAAATAGGAAGGGAGCATTGTCACAAAACTGCCAGGAGCTATTAAAATATATATATATATATGTGTGTGTGTGTGTGTGTGTGTGTGTGTGTGTGTGTGTGTGTGTGTTTTGAAGGGGGATGCTAAGAAAGAATTAAGATTCTGTTTCTAAGTTCTGGCCCAGATCTGATGTTTAGCAGTAACTCCCCAGTGAAAGACCAAAGGGGTACAAAGTAGAATTACAAATCTGTGCTCTCTGAGCTCTGCAAAGGGCTGAATGCATGTACAGCCTTTGCTGTGGGCTGTGGCTACACGCTAAGCAAGATGGAGAGATGAGCCAATTTCACCCACTTCCAGCCCCAAGGAGAGTGGCTTGGCTTTAATGCTGTAGTGAAGGTATTTGGAAGGCTGCAGTATTTACACACATCTGTCCCGTTTCTTGGCACAGACGGAGTGACTTCGTGTTCAGGCCCCTTCAGAGGAGATACTCTTCAGGCTTTTGTGGTTGTGATTTATCTCTGCTTATATAACAGGAAGCAGCTCTGTGTTCCACAGGGAGAAAGGGCTAAGGACTGTTGGAGAAGGATACGAGCAGTTCTCAAATAAGCACAAAAGACTCACCTTGAGAATTTTAAGAGGTGGGTATGGCTTGGGTTCACAAAAGGCTAAGAGAACTTAGGGTCCCAGTGATGGAATTTTGATCAGTGTATTTTCTTTCTTTTCCCTCTTCGGTATTCACATTGGATTTATACGCTATTGATAGACTCGATCAGCAGACAGAGAATTAGGTTTCTTTCTGGCATGATTTTTCAATAAAATTTGGTTATATTTGTTTCTTCTTCCAGCTGCTGTTTCTCCCTCAGCCAGTGCTCTTTTGTGTCCTTCCGCCCACCGTAGCTTCTGTCCCACTTTCCTGTCACCTGACTTCTGGCCCTCTTCCTTTCTCAGCACCTTCTCCTCAGGTTCCCTTCCTGTCTTAGTTAGGGTTTTACTGCTGTGAACAGACACCGTGACTAAAGCAAGTCTTATAAATGGCAACATTTCATTGGGGCTGGCTTACAGACTCAGAGGTTCAGTCCAGTATCATCAAGGCAGGAAGCATGGCAGCATCCAGGCAGGCCTGGTGCAGGAGGAGCTGAGAGTTCGGTATCTTCATGTGAAGGCTGCTAGTGGTGATTTCCAGGTAGCTAGGGTGAGGGTCTTATGCCCACACTCACGGTAACACACCTACTCCAACAGGGCCATACCTTCTAACAGTGCTACTCCCTAGGCTGAGCATATACAAGCCATCACACTTCCAGTTTCATGGCATATACTCACTTAAGTTAGGATCCACATAAGAGAGAGAACATGTGAGTTATATGCTTCAGTTTGGTTCCTGTCACTCAATAGGATACCTTGCAGACTCATCCATTTCCTGCAATTTTCTTTCTTTCTTTCTTTCTTTCTTCCTTCCTTTCTTCCTTCCTTTCTTTCTTTCTTTCTTCCTTCCTTTCTTCCTTTCTTTCTTTCTTTCTTTCTTTCCTTCCTTCCTTCCTTCCTTTCTTCCTTTCTTTCTTTCTTCCTTCCTTTCTTCCTTTCTTTCTTCCTTCCTTTCTTTCTTTCCTTCCTTCTTTCCTTCCTTCCTTCCTTCCTTCCTTCCTTCCTTCCTTCCTTTCTTTCTTTCTTTCTTTCTTTCTTTCTTTCCTTCCTTCCTTCCTTCCTTTCTTTCTTTCTTTCTTTCTTTCTTTCTTCCTTTCTTTCTTTCTTTCTTTCTGTATACCTGAGTAGAATTCCATTGTGTGTATTTTCCTTTTCACTTTCTGTCATTTGTTGATAGAAATCTATGCTGGTTCCATAGACTTGCTGTTGAGAGCTATGACGTCATTAGCATGGATGCTCCAGCGTGTCTGTTAGGATAAAGCCCTTTGGATATGTGCCTGGGATTGCTTGCTATATGTCGGTCACATGGGAGGAGAAACTTTATACTGATTTCTGTATCGGTTATACTGCTTTATACTCCTGCTAACTGTGGGTAAGGAGTAGTCCTTCTCCCCACATCCTTGACACAAATGGAACCCTGTGATCATTTGCTTTCTTAATCCCAGTTATTCTGATTGGGGGTGAGATGGACTCCTAGATCACTTTTAATGTGGATCTTCCCAAATGGCTAAAGGAAATCGAACACACACACACACACACACACACACACACACACACACACACACACATATATATATATATATATATGAACCATTTGTGCTCCTACTTTTGAGAACTGCCTGTTTGTTTCATTTATTGAAGGGCGGTTTAGGGGTGCTATAATTTTTGTAGTTTTTAATACAGTCTAGGAGCCTCCCCGCCCATCTCAGGAATTACTGGCCATTTTTCACCCTGGATGGGGTGTCCTCTAGAAGGGCTCTAGCAGTTGGAAGGTAAGGGGGAAATACACATTCATCACAGGCAGCATCGTGCTGATGGTGGGGCATACAGTTTGTATCCTTTGATTCAATCACGGGTGGGTTAAAATGGTTTGATGGGATTCAAAGTACACCGGACCATGTGATGTACGTACCAGGCCTCTTCCTGTCCGGTGCCTAACTGAACATCTGTACATTTTGGTACTTGTGGGAGTTCAACAGACTGTTGAGTCTATAGTGCAAATATTATTTTTAGGCCTTCATTTCTCAATTACTTTGCGACTTAAGGAATATGACATTTAGTTACTTTAAAATGAAGTCAAAATGGCACCTTGCTGGGCCAGTTCTATGGAGACCAGATTCGATTTTCATTTTTATACATGCAGACTGCTTTCAAACAGGATACAGCCACATCGCATGCCTATTTCATTTAATAAAGCGATGGGTTGGAAGAAAGATAACCTGAGGAAGTTTTTATTTGGAGATTTCCGGTTCATTAGAAACTACCCAGAAACACAGAGGAAAACATTCTGAAATTCTGTCAGAGACTGGTTCCTGTTGTGACTCCCTGTTACAGAGAACATCTAAGACACACTGTGGGCCAACTGATTGGCTGGGAGGAGCCATAGCTTAGATTTTTATATAAAATATCATGAATTCTAAATGTCAACAACAATTCTAATTTTAAGAAGTGACACTCCTCAAGTAAGACAAAAACTGTGTAGGGCAGATTTGACCTTGCTAATTATGAATTCCAGTCCCCAAGTTTAACTAATTTAACTAGATTCATCACCCAGTGCACTCTGTTCACGTCTCTATCCAGGTAGCTAAACAGATCAGAGCCAACATTGTTGTCAGCTCTATGTGTGTGTGTGGTTTTTATTTTGTACCACCAAGGTTCTCAAAGTTTAGTTGTCAATCATCAGCAGCTTGTGGGCTGGGGCCAGAGCTCTGTGGTAGTGAGTGTTTGCCTAGCATGTCCAAAGCTCTACATTTGATTTTGAAGCACCTCAAAAACCGACAGACAAATTAAAAAGTAGGGGATCTCTGGGAGCTTGTTAGAAATGCAAATTATCTGACCCAGCCTCAGCTATCCTGAACCTGAAACCCAGGAAACAGTACCAAAAATCAGAGCTACTGAATTGTAATGAGCAACATTCAGCTGGCCACTGAGAGCCACTAACTTACTTGAGAATTTAAGATGGCTTATTAAACTGACATATATGTACTGAGTTATCTTTGGCTGTGTTGTGAACTGTGGTGTGTGTGTGTGTGTGTGTGTGTGTGTGTGTGTGTGTGAGAGAGACAGAGAGAGAGAGAGAGAGAGAGAGAGAGAGAGAGAGAGAGAGAGAGAGAGAATATGTATGTATACAGTGTATAGGTGCAGGTACCACTCTGGGAGTATGGATGGGGAATTTTTGGGAACCAGGTCTCCTCTACTGAGTGGGTCATATGTATTGAACTCAGGTCCTCAGGCTTGGTGGCAAGTGGCCTTTCATGGTGAGCAATCTCAATGGCCCAACATATCCTCCTAAGACAACCGAAAGGGCTGAGTATGTAGCTCGGTTGGTAGAGGGCTTGCCTAGAAGTCAAAAAGCCCTGGGTTCATATCCAGATCACTGTCAAACTGAGCATGGTGTCATGTGACTGTGATTCAGTACTCTGAAGGTGGTAGCTGGAGGATCAAATGTTCAAGGTCATCCTTGTCTCAAAGACAAACAGGAGATGTACAGGAGCAGGTGTTCTGAATGAAAAGAAATTCAATCTTCAATGAGCATGACTTCTAATCTGCATGGATGGGCACAAAGACTGACCTTCCAATCCTACATACTGTATTTATGCTTACAATTTCACCGTACAGATGAAGCTGAGTGGGATATCTATGAGAAGGATGGCTCGCAGTAAGGAGATCTAGGCTCTTATTTCTTGTCTGAGTCTGTCTCTACTCATCTGTCAGCTCCAGACTAGCACTGTGTATCTTATTTCCTCCCACAGTAAGGGAGCAAGCACTCAGTGCTTCTGAGAGCTTTGCAAGCATCTGATGATGCTAAAGGATTGGTGTCACATGGTTGAGTCTAAACCGAAGCTTCTTCTGTTGTTGACTATGTGCAAATTGTGTCTTCGCATGCATTCCATTGAGATCATGTGCTATGAGCTCATGTTCTAAGCTTTTATAGTAACATTTGAGTGTTTATATATTGCTTTTCATCTTCAAAGCACTTAACTTACTTACAAATCCTTCCAGAAACACTTTGAGGTAGCTATGTACAATTAAAACACACACACACACACCCAGAGAAAGAGAGAGAGAGAGAGAGAGAGAGAGAGAGAGAGAGGAGAGAGAGAGAGAGAGAGAGAGAGAGAGAGAGAGAGAGAGGAGAGAGAGAGAGAGAGAGATTAAGAAGTAATTTACCCCTTTGGCTGAAGTGAAAACATGTATTAAGTATTCAAAAATAAAGCCAGATTTTTACTTGCATGTGTTTAGTGTGCGAGAGGATGTGTCTGAAGATGTGTGTGTGTGTAGGTGTCTGTGTGCGCGTGTGTGTGTGTGTGTGTGTGTTTGTGTGTGTGTGTGTATGTGGAGAGAGGGAGAGAGAGAGAGAGAGAGAGAGAGAGAGAGAGAGAATGAGAGAGGGGTAGGGGAACTTGTAGGAGTTAGTGGACAAGTGACTTTACTCTTTGAGCCATTTTGTCAAGTCTAAGAATAAAATACTTTAGCAAGAGAAAATATATTCAGGCCCATCTTAAACTGGATTCTATGTCACATAGTTGTTATTGTCAAAACTCCCCCCTCCCCCCCCCCCCGCCCCAAATAGCCTTCAGATTAAGCTTGGATGCTCTCTGTGATGTCTCTCTCTAATCTTTCTACAAGAGGACCTTTTTTGATGTCTGCCTTGATGAAGAGCAGAGCCCCCAGAAAGTTCATGCCTCAAGAGTGTTGCTGGAGATGGTAATGTATCTCTTTTCCTATTTATTTTTACTTAACCAAAATTAGGAGGATAACTAGTGGAATACTCTGAGTGTGGTGGCTCATGCATGTAAGTCTGGCACTCTGGAGGTTGAGGCAGGAGGATGAAAAGCTCTCAAGGTCATTCTTGGGTACTTAGGGAGTTTGAGGTTGACCTAGGATACAGGAGACTCTGTGTTCAAACAAAAGAACAAACAATAAAACAAACAAAGCGAAGCTTCGTGTTGCCAGAAAGCAGCAAGCACATGTTGTGGTTGTGTGTTTTTTTGGCTGCTGGCTCAGAGATTTGCAGTCTTACAATTTTTCTGTAAGTCACCGGAGAGTAAAGCCCTTTTAGAGTAATGTCAAACATATGTTGAGCTGTGGTAAGCTTTGCTGGCTAACACAATGTTACCTCTGAACAGGGTCTAGAATCAGAGTCCACATAATGAAGCGATTGCTCAAAAATGTAAAAGTTTAGTTAGAAAATTCCTAATGACCCCGGGGGGAGAGGACAGGGGGAGAGGCTGTCAGAGTGATGGCAGAGAGACAAGAGTGAAAGAGAAGTAAAGGAATGAGCTCTCTGGAGGAAGTTGGTAACTGCAGAAGAATTTCTCTGCGGAAGGATTCATCAAGCCTCAGCTTCCTACAGAGGCACTCAGAAATGTTTAGTATAGAGAGAAAGCATCTAAACTACCAGCGTAAGAGGGTCAGTAGAGATGGCTCGGCATGTAGGGAGATTGCGGTCTAAGCCCCACAACCTTAGCCTGATCTAGGGAACCCATATAAAGCTATAACTTGAAAAGAGACTTCTGAAGGTAGTCTCTATAATGTGCTTTCACACACACACACACACACACACACACACACACACACACACACACACACACACACACACCAAAAAACAGATGCATATATATTCAATAATGAGACACAAATCATTCTCTTTCTCTAGTTTAGGTGATTGTCATCATAATATTCTACCTGAAAATTTTGTTCTGATTAGAGTTTTCCCCTGCTGTCTGCTCTACATAGGAAGTCACATTTCTTTATGTTCTTAACTGAATATACATTAGAGAAGAATTTCATGGTCATGAGTATTTATGAAATGCCCACTTAAGCTATAAAGCAACCAAGGATGCATATGTAACATTCTATGTTTCAATTTACAATTTAAAAAAGGACAACCTGAAACCAAACGACTGATGTTTAACAACAGGCTGGGGAAGTTGGACTTTGCCTTGCTGTTTCCGGCCTGCATGGTCT
Source organism: Rattus norvegicus (assembly GCF_021556685.1). NCBI lineage: Eukaryota > Metazoa > Chordata > Mammalia > Rodentia > Muridae > Rattus > Rattus norvegicus. The sequence continues at coordinate 44,097,187 of NC_141553.1, forward strand.
TCTCTTGGCTCCTGCTTTAGCTGTTCTGCCATGGGACATGTTATAACTCTTCTATTCATACTTGTGAAAACATGAATTTGCCTTGGAAAAGTCTCTAGCATTTTTGTATTTGTTGGCTCACCAAGTTTTACTTTTTGTAAGTACCAAGTGTTGCTGAGAGAGGACACTACTGAGGAAGAGACAGAGAGCAGTCTCCTGTTTGTGTCTAGTGGATTCAGCCTCCCAGACATGTAGATAAAGTCCCTTTAGCTTTGTGTCTGGTGCTCATCTGAATATCAGTAAGCTGACCCCACCCTCTCTTCTTCTTTCCCTCTATCTCTTCTTTCTTGGTGTTTTGAAACAGGGTCTCCAGTAGCCTAGGCTGCCCTTTAGTTTCCTGTAATACCTATGATGACTTCGAACTCCTAACTTTCCCTTTTCCACTTCCTAGTGTCAGGATTACAGGCCCGGACCCCCATTCCCAATATTTTCTCTTGATAGCCAGTTGAAGAACAATTCTCACACTAATTGTATACTGTTTATGACTGCTGTAGTAACATATCTGAATTACTTGATGGTGGGTTATTTTAGGTCACTTTCAAAAGTTTCAGCACATCATGGCTGTTGGGCTCACGGCCATTGCATATGTTAGGATAGCTAGCCCATAGGCTTCCAGACTTTGTCCTGTCTCCGTCTCTCACGTCACTGGGATTAGAGACACAGTGCTACAGCCACTGTGTCTGGCTGCACATGGGTTCTGGGGATACGAACTCAGTTCCTCATGCCTGCATGGCAAGCACTTTAACCACTGAGCCATCTCCCTAGCCTGAATTTGGTGTTTTTAAGACAAGATACTTCTATGTATCTGAGGTTGGGCCTAGCACTCATATGCAAGCCAAATTAGCTTTGAACTCACTACAATTTCCTGTCTCAGCCTCTCCAATTTCTGGGAATGCAGGTGTCCATCACCATAGCCAGGTTCAGAATGCTTTCTTGAAACCCTACATTTTTTTTTCCCCTAGAGAGGATGGTTTTTTCCCCTAGAGAGGGCCAACATGAGATGCTGACAGGATTCGCCATCACTTTTAAAGGGCCACTTAGGGGAAACCAAGTAGGAACGAGTTCACATGTCCCGAAGATAAGACTCTCCTGGACAGCTTTACTAGAATCCCCTATCTCACTGGAGATAACAGACTCTTGGAAATGGCCAGACCAACAAGAGCAGAAGAGAAAGGGTGAACTTACAATTCCCAACTCCTCCCATCCATTGACACTGGAAGATGCACTCTTGGTCATTGTGATTGGTGATCACCACCTGAGGGCAGACACATGGATGACTTAGAGCCTTAAGCTGCCCTATCATGTGACCAGTTAAGAAAACTGTATTGAAAAAAAGTTTTATTCATGGAGAAAATCTCTTTGGGGGATTGTTAAAAAAAATCACAACAACATACTTTGTATAGATGTGTGTTAGATTATTCAAGGGGCTCTGAAAATATTAGACAATTGCTTTCCATGACAGAAGAATTCATAGCTGGTTCTGGTTCTGCTGCCCAGTTTGAGTATGTGAGCTTGGGCAAACACTATTGTTTTTGTCTCTTAAATTTGGTCTAGTAATGAGACTGTAAAATCAGTATGGCTCATAACAAGCAATGGTCTAGGAGAGGATGAACCTGTCTGTCTGTCTGTCTGTCTGTCTGAGTGTCCTTCTTATTCCATGAGGAAGAAGCTATTGCTCCCTCAGCCTAAGGTAGAGTGAAAAGAAGGGAGAGGGCCAAGCACGTGTCTCCTATGAACGCTTCAGGAAATGCAAAGCTGTTCCTGCCAGCAACAAACAGAGCACACAGCTAAGCCCACTGTCAATAGGAGAGAGATGGCCTCTGGGAAGAGGCCCTGCACAGTCCATGGTGGTAGGAGGTACTCACGTGGATCCTGTCATGGGATGCAGGAATGGCCAAATGGTCACTCCCAACTGCACTTACCCTGAAGCAACTCTATCCCTACCTTGTGTTTGTGTGTATGTATCTATCTGTCTGTCTTTTAGGTTTATCTATATAGCCCAGGATGGCCTCAAACTCAAGAGCCTAGTACCTCAACCTATCGATTACAGGCAAATACCCTACACATAGAAGTTTACTTTTGGGCTGGGGATTTAGCTCAGTGGTAGAGCGCTTACCTAGGAAGCGCAAGGCCCTGGGTTCGGTCCCCAGCTCCGAAAAAAAAAAAAAGAACCAAAAAAAAAAAAAAAAGAAGTTTACTTTTGATCTCTATTCCTATAAGGACTAAGATACAGTGGATTGAAAATATATCTGGTTATAGTTAATGAAATAGTCTCATTATACTTAGAAGGTGAATGATGTAGTTGTTATTGTTCTTTTAGATTTTGAGACACAGCCTCAATCCGTATCTCAGGCCGACCTGGAACTCAGTATGTGTCCTAGGTTGACTTCGAATTCTTAACAATCCTCCCCCCCTCAGCTTCTTGACTACTGGGATTACAAGCACGAGTCACCACATGTGGCTTTGTAGTTTGGACTAGAATCCAGGTTTGTTGGATTCTTTGACACAAATGGTCTTGATGTGAAGCCTAACATTACGTTGTAAGCTTAAATTACTGTGCTTAGGAGACCTATAAAGCAAAATTGCCTCTAACGTGCGAGCCCTACTTGCCCAAGGACAGATAACGTCTTGAAATTCAGGGAGCTGTTGTTCATGTAAAATAACAGACCACTTGCTTTCTCTTTGGTAAACTAGGTTAGTTTCCCCAAATACCACAAGATGTATGATTGATCACACGTAGGTGGGATGTGTGTAAGCAAGAAGTACATTAGGATGCATGCTTGCCCCTGATTGAACAAAGGCAGGAATTCTGCAGCCTTGCAGACTTTGCCTTTATAAGTTCTTGATTATTGTAATTTAGTGTGATACTCTGAGCATGAATCTTGGGTATGTTTGAGACGAGGTCTTCTTTTAAAGATTGAAAACAACAAACTCAAATATGTGTTTGTGTTTGTTATATGCGTGGCACATGCTCATGGGTATCGGTGCCCATAGAAGCAAGAGGTGTCAGATCCTCCAGGATCTATGTTTCAGTGTTTGTGATGAGGATGCTGGGACTCAAACTCTGGTTCTCCAGAAGACTTAATGACTAAACCATATCGCCAGCCTTAGGTCTTGCTTCTTAGTATAATCACACTGGCGATCAAATCTTATCAGATGAATTGTGGTGCTACTCAGTCATACCATAACAAGGTTTTAAAATAAATGTATATTGGATGACTTTTGTTAATGAATGAATGTGTCAACTGTTGGTGTAGGTCTTCATTTCCTCCCTCTTTAAATGATTTAGTAACTTCATTAAGAATCCCAGCAGAGTTCATGAAATTTTGTTTTTCACAAATAGTCAGTCACGAATCCAAAATGTCATTTGTGGTAAATTTTCCAGGATACTTACCTTTGTCTTCAGGAACATTTCAGTTTTGTTGCAAAATAAAATTTTGACAATCTCCATTCTGCTAAATTATATGTCTTTGGTCATATTTAATCTAAAAAGTATAACGTGGGGTCTAAATACCACTATGGAAGAAGTGTCACATGGGGCTGTCAAGACAGTTCGCCAAGATTAGGAGGCTTGCTGCCAAGCCTGATGGTGTAATGTGATCCCCTGGACCCATGCTGGACGGAAAAACAAATCCCACAAACTTGAGTGACAAACATATACCATCGGCCCCATCAATAAATGTAAGTTTTACATTTTTTAAAAGAAAAAAAATGATACAATGCTACCTGGTTCTCATAAACTCTTAGAGGCATATAGACTTCTCTTTACTTTTTTCTATAGAGGAACAATAAATATGTGTGGTTGTTTGGAAAGCAATGATAGATTGAGTCAGCATGAAAATGTTCTTTCCCTTGGCCCAGCCATTCCCATATCACAGGTCCATCCTAAAATGACTAGATGCGTTAGAGTGTTCTTATGTCATTTATAGTCTATCAAAAATCAATTGGAAGCCAGGTGTCAGGCATACTTGTAATCTCCTCATTTGGAAGATAGAGGCAGAAGGGTTAGAAGATCAAGATACTCTCGGCCATATAGCGAGTTTGAGTCCAACCAGGGTGTCTTAATTTGTTTTCTGTTGCCACAACCAGAGGCAACTTGTGGAACAACATATTTAATTTACATCCTAGAATCCACCATGAAGGGAAGTCGGAGCAGGAAACTGGAAGCAGGGACTGAAGCAGAGGTATGCTGCTTCCTGGCTTGCTCCCCTTGGCTTACTCAGCTTGCTTTCTTATATTACCCAGGACCACTTGCCCATGGTGGCCCCTTCTACAGTGTCTAGGTGCTCCCATGTCATGCACGAATCAATAAAATTAGTCAATAAAGTGTCCCATAGATTTTCTTACAGGTTGATCTCACAGAAACTGCTTTCTTAATGGAGATTTCTTCTTTTTCTCAGAGGACTCTAGTTTGTGTCAAGTTGACAAACAAAAAAAATTAATCAGCACACCAGGCAGGAAGATACCCTGTCCCAAAAAAAGCATAAATAAACAGACAAGCAAGTGAAAAAATTAAACAAACAAACAAATAAATTAATTAATGTTGGTGTTATAGCTCAGTGGTTATAAAGTACACAAAGTTTTAGGTACAGTCTTAAGGGCTAAAACAAATTGAAACAAACACTGAAACGGAATATTCAAACGGAAGGAAATGAAACCAGTAAGTTCATGGTGATTCAATAGAATGAAAAGGCGAGGATAGCCATAGATTATTAGGCCAAAGAATTGTGACTTCTTTTGTTAAGAAAACAAAGCAGGAGCCGAGGAGATGGCTCAGTGGATAACAGTCTGATGACCTGAGCTCAGTCCTTGGAACACATGTGTAAAAGCTGGACAGGTGGTGGACATCTGCACTTCCAGCATCTCTCTCCCTGATGAGGGGAAAGTTTAGTGGCGGGTGGCACCAGCTAACATTAGCTCACTCCCATTTGGGAGCACAGTCTAAGATACCTTTACAGCTTACTGGTGGCTGCTCTATACTATAGAGGTGGAAACAATGCTCAGCACCTTTATGTAGCTGTCCTCTGCTACATTGTGTGTTCTTCAGTCTTTAACTTCCTCCCTTCACCCTTTCAATCCCCTAGCACTAGATAGGAAAGAAAAGAAAAGGACAGAAAAGAAAGGGAGTGACCCTATCATTGGACTACTTACTGCTGATTGGGGGCATTGAATTCCTCCAGGTAAGTTTGATCTTTGCTGTCAGGATATCTTGTCTCTCCTTCTTTTTCCATGGCTACTTAATAAACTACAACCAACATCAACCAAACAACAGCCAAGAACCCACCTCTTGGGAACTAGCCTCCGTATATACTCTCAAAAGTTTCCAGAATTCCAAAGTCACACAACTGTAGAAACTATTTGGAACTGGCAAAATCATGCCTCTGCTAGAACATGGGGGCAAATCACAGTCAGCTGCTGTGGACAATGGGAAGCAGCTCCATATTCCCACACCTGGGATTAAAGTAAAAACATATTCTTATACCATTTCTGTGTTTTTAGAAGAAACCAAAATTGCAAAATTGTCACTACACATTTATACTTATTTGATCATTAATGTGATGGCTTGAATGAGAAATGTTTCCTGTAGAATCACGTATTAGAACATTTGGTCTCTTGGTGGTGGTGCTGTTTGGGAGAGGTTATGGAACCCCTTAGGAGGTGGAGATTTGCTGAGGGAAGCCTATCACTGGGAGTGAGTTTTAAAGACTTATGGCCTCACCCCACTTCCTTTTCCTCTACTCTGTTTCCTGTGTGGGATAAAAGCGTGATCAGTCAGCTTCCTGCTTCTGTTTTGCCAGGCATTCTCTGCACTGAGGGTTCTCTCCCCTTGCAACCATTAGCTGTAATAAACCCGTTCTTCCTTAAGTTCCATTTTGTTTTAGTGTTTTTATCACAGCAACAGAAAAAGTAAGGAATGCTGTTTAACTTTTAAAAATGGGTATGAATATTACCGCTGAAATCTATATGCTGTAACTCTACTAAGAATTTCCGGGCAACTTGACTAAAATCACTTTTTTCTTCTTGTACAAATATGGAGTTTATATTTGTTGAACATTTCATTAAATAATGAGAAGGTTGCTGCACACTTTTAGGAAGGAAGAGGTAGGTGGATCTCTGTGACTTTACGGCCAGCTGGTCTACAGAGCTAGTTCCAGGACAGCCAAGGCTACACAGAGAAACCCTGACTTGAAACCCCGACCCTCCGTAAAAAGAATGACTAGGTTAAAAGCTATTATTTTTGATGTTCTTTTAGAAGGTGATAGGACTTTGGAATTCTGCCAGGGATTGGGCAGTTAGTCGCTTGCAGGCAAGTGAATGATCTTTGGGGTATTTTCCAGCCCTTTGATGTGACTTCCAATAGTACAAGTAGGAAGTGACACTCACAGAAAACATGTATTAACAATATGATTGTTTTTGTAAAAAAATCATTTCAAACCATTTTAATTTATAAACAAAAAATTTACACCTTTTTTTCTTTTGTACTTTTCTATTTTTTGGAGGGGAGGGGGTCTCATATAGCCCTGGCCTTGAATTCTCTGTGTAACTAAGGCCATCCTTGAACTCCTGAACCTTTTATCTTTCAAATGTTGAGATTAAAGATATACACCATCATGCCAACAAAATTGATATCTTTTAAATTACACAATTTTATGGATTTTAGTATGTTTACAGAGTTGTGCAACCATCACAAATAACCAATTTAAGATATTTCATCACTCCTCCCCCACAAATAAACCCTGTGCTAATCTGAAGTCACTCCTTAGCCATGCCAAGCATTTACACTTTCTGTTTCCTTAAAGTACACAAATGCTTGAAAAGCCACTAGCTTGGTACTTTCCTTCTTGTTGTTACATATGAATAAAGACAGACACAAGTTGCACACAAATTTATATATACACACTATCTTTGTATATTTCTATATATATGCACAAATGTCCATAAATGGATGGATGTATAAAGATAATGAATTAGAAAGCAAAAAATGGACACATGCTAAGACTTAACTCACTTCAGGTGTAAAGAATATATCATAGAAGCAAAGAGAGAGTGAAATGGAAACTTAAGGATTCTTTAGAAAGTTGGTTAAATGGTGTTTTGCTGGGTCAAACATGTGAAGGAACATTTCATTAAAGTGGACACCAGTGTAAAAGTCTAAGGCAGACTCGTGAAGGAACTTCTCAGTGAGGCAGACACAGGAGGGAGGATGTTTTGCTAAAGCAAACACATGAAAGAACACCTGATGAAGGATTCTTTGCTAACAACACGCATGTATTGGTCTGTCTTACATGTGCAGTTGAACTACATTTTTCCGGACTCCATAGAGAGAAACGCACTGAAAAAATTCTGGTGGAGCGCTATAGATTTTTTTTTTGTCAGTTTCTTGTATTTGGACTGATTGGATGCACGTGCTGATGCAAGGCATGCGCTAAGGCAAGACATGTGGAAGGCACGTGATGTTTGGAGGGTATAAATAGGACTCCAAGGAGTGACAGAGACAGGGCCTGACTTGCTGGCAGAGCTAGCTGTGCAACTCTTGTGGGTCTCCTGACTTCACTGATCTTTTCTTTCCTGAGAGAACAGCCGAGAACTTCTCCAGGTATCCCTCCAGGTCCCTCCTGCTGACTTGAGCCGAGGCTGAGGCCTGGCTGTCTCTGCTAGGTCATGTCACTGCTGTTGCTAAACCCTCCTCTACCAAACAGGGCTGCTGGTGTGTCCTCGAGGTGTTTGCAAGTGGATAGCTACGTCTGCCTGCGGACCTGTAAATTGAACTACTGTTTTTCAGAGAACACAGATGGGAGTTGCTCCAAAGAGTCTTTCTAAGCAGGTCCACTGCCGCCGTATCCTTTCTTTTCCACTGTCTCTGGTGGGTGGTGGGCTAACAGGGAGGTTAAAGCATTTAAGAACCATCATTAAAAATAAGGTTTGAGAAAATTAAAGTTACAGGAGAGGTTAAGGATGAGGAAGAATTCTTTACATGTTACCTGAAGGCACGGAATGTGTTGGCAGCTGAGAACTATGTTAAACTATGGGTCCTGGAACCAATCCCCTCAGTGTTAAGACCCAGCACCTTCAGAATTCCTTCTGTGTGTGCTCTTTGGGGAGGCACTCAATGACTCTGATTGTGTGTTTTCCCGTTTTTAAAATGGGGATGGTGGGAAAGTCTGCATGGTAGGCCACTGGGCAGGCATGTGGGACAGTACTCGTAGACTGAGAGGGAGAATAAGCTTCGTGTAACAGGGCAGTAGGTGCACTTTGAAAACAGTTAATAGTTTAATGTCTTTGTGAGTAGTTAATACATTGGAGCATCTGGCAGGTATGTGTGTGTGTGTGTGTGTGTGTGTGTGTGTGTGTGTGTGTGTGTGTGATGTGATGTGATGTGATGTGTACTTCTGGGATGCAATCCCAAATTCATACTAAGCTTGCACTCTACCACTGAGCCACCACCCCAGCCCCAGGGTGTCTGTTTCAATTTGGCAGCCACGGTTTCTCTCTTTCTCCCTCTCCAGCCCATAGACTCTGTCGCCTCAGGGTTCCGTTGCCTTCTCTGTTGGTTTCCCTAGGCTTCCTCATCACCTCACCAACGTGTAGCTCTTACTTCTCTAACTGAGAGAAAATATGACATAGCAGACATGTCCTGACACAAGTAACACTGGCCAGTTCCAAATTAGCCACAGTACAGAGAAGCAGAGGTAGGGGAGGGGTGAGAGATAAAGATTGGGATGGGAGAGGAAAAGGGAAAGAGAAAGATAGTGTCGAAAATTGACTTCTGTGAAGACGCTAGCATAATTAAAGGTCCCTAACGCAGAACGTCCCATATACTACCAGGACGCAAGACATTGACTAGAGTAAAATTTTGCAAAATAATGAAAATATCCATGAACAAAAATATATTTTTAAAATAATATAATTTAGTGAGCAAGGCTACCAGTCTATTTCTATTTTTTAACTATGAGGACAGTCACGTTTTGTATATGGTACAGATATCAATTTATAGAATATAGTTGATAGTTCATAAATTCCAAATTAAACTATCCTTTAAAGAGGCATAATAGCACATGTTTGCAATCCAGCATTCAAGAGAATGGGGCAGGAAGGTTACCAGAAATTCCAGACCAGACTGGGCTACATAGTGATTTCTAAGCCAGCCAAAGCTATACGGTGTAATATACTGTTTTTAAGTGCTTTCTAAGATAGGAGAACCTTCCCCCCTCTGGAAGCTACTACACGAAGGAAAGGCAGAGAGTAGAGCTGGTGATGCAGTCCTCTCGGTAGAGTACTTGCTAAGCATATTGAAAGTCTCCTGTTAATTCCTAGTACTGCTTAACTTCGTTGTGGTGCCATGTGCCTGTAATTCCAGCCTGTGAGAGGTGGAGGCAGGAGGATCAGGAGTCCAGTGTAGTCATCTTTGACTATGCTCTTCCAGATCTACTTGGCGCTCTCTCTCTCTCTCTCTCTCTCTCTCTCTCTCTCTCTCTCTCTCTCTCTCTCTCTCTCTCTCTCTCTCTCTCTCTCTGTCGCGCATGCGCGAATGAGTGCAAGAGGCGGAGGCAGAGGCAGAGAGGGATTGAGAGACACAGAACTACTGTACTGATGAGTGAGGTGGAAACATTCAAGAGAGAAGCAACATTTTAGACAGGATGTCTTTGGTTGCTTCCTCTCTCTTTCCTGTCTGATGGAGCCCCACAGTCTTGAGCTCATCTCGCATTCCAGGGACCTTGCCAAGTTCTAACTCTGCCCGCCCCTTCTGGATGTGCTGACTCTTCAAAACAGAGAGGAGACTCCGCATACTTGGAGGGATCTAGGACACGGCTCAGGGCTTATTTCCCAGCTGTTTTCTGTTAACCTTGACTCTAAGAATTTTTTCCTCCGAATAATTTATATATTGAGGCAGGATGCAGGTCCGAGGGGAGCCATATTCTAGATGTGAGCTTGCTGGGCTCCGAGCGGAGCAGGGAAGGACAGGGTTTCTTCAGCAAATTAAAGATGGTGGCTGCTTAATTTTCATTTCTTTCTCACTTTCTCATATCTTTCTGCCCTCCTCTTTCTTGTGCTTTTATTGTATACGCCCTGGGCCACCCCAACTGGAGTGAGTTATGTTTCTGGGTTCACCTTATACCACTATGGGCATGAGCAGGAACATTGGGAAGATTATATGAACAACTACAAACCAGCAGGTTTTACCTGCTGTCTCTAGCACAGCTATAATAATAATAATAATAATAATAATAATAATAATAATAATAATAATAATTGTATGTGGGTTCTATAGTTGGAACTCAGGTCTGCATGTTTGCAAAGCACACAATTTTCTGACTGAGCCATATCTCCAGCCTTTTAATTACAACAAATGCCTGCTGTTTCTAAGGATGCGAGCCCTGCATACAGTTTGCCTAGTGTCCAGTGTCCAGCGGGACTGCTGTTACTTGCCAGACTAAAGCCTTTCTCTGCAACAAAGCCTGCCATTGTGTCCCAGGGAAGGCCCCTGATCTTTCCCAAAGGGCCTTTTTGAACATGTGCACTTATTTCCATCCCCCTATGGGCTGGACACAATAATAGCCAGAGAACCATGGTAACTTGCCTTCCCCCTCTGACCATTCGAATGGCAAGTGTTATCTGGTGCTCTCTGCAAACCACACAGGCAGCTGGACTCTGTGTAAGAGTGTGTCTCCTCAGGGACTGTGATCCGTGGTGCCTCTGTTGGAGGGCAAGGGAAGAATAAAACGCTGAAGGTGTCAGTATGCTTCTCGACTCAGCTGTCCCCGGTCTAATCCCAGCTCACAACTGGATGTCCTGGGGTTTGAGTCAGGGCTCTCCTCCTGGCTACCTTCCAGCTGTTTCCAAATGCACTTGAGAAAGTTCCATGTGATGTTTTTTCATGTAGCACCTGCTCGAACAATCCAACAGTCACGTTTTTTTTTTTTTCCTCTCCTCTATTCTACGGTACATCTGTTATTTTGCTGACATGGAAGCCAGCCTAACAATTAGATTCATTATGACCCAGTAAGTTGACTCCAGCGAAGCTGAAGACCCTCAGTGTACGCTGTGAGCGTTTATTCAAAGAAAGAACAAATTAAAAAATCCTGTCTATGAAGACTTTGTGTGGTTAGGTTAGTAACGTGCCTTCCCTGAAGGTTATTTCATGTCCCAGTGGCAAGGGAAAGAATTTAGAACTGCATGAGAGATAAGAAGATAAAGTTGGCCAGGAACCCTTTTGATTGGTTTGATTTACTTTCTCTTAAGCTAAAGTGCTTTTGGGGAAGGGACTTTTCCTTGTTTACTTTTGCTTTTTGAGACAAGGTCTCTCCACCGCCCTGGCTGTCCTGGACCTTGCTTGTAGAACAGGCCAGCCTGGCCTTTGCCTCCCAAATGCTGAGATCAAAGCTTGGGAAGGTACTTTTTAAAGAATGCATCATTCTTCACGAGCAGAGGAATGTGGACAAATGAAACCTTGGCAGACCCTTCAAAGATCCGGGTTCTCTCCTATTTTGCTTTAGAAGTAAAATCTGATCCAGGTGTGATGGTAATATGCTGTAATGTCAGCACTCCTGAGGCAGAGGCAGGAGGATAGCTTCAAGTTTGAGGCCAGCCTGGTCAATGTAGTGAGTTCTAGGTGAGGCAGGGGTACATATGGAGACTCTGTCTCCAAATTAGAGGGGATATGAGCAACAAAAGAGTTCTGCGGGTAAGAGGGCTTGCCCCCAAGCTGAGTTCAATCACAGGAGAGCTGACTCGGCTGCACATGTGTTGTGGTGTATGTACCTGTGTGACACACACATGTATGTAGAGATAATTTCCAAAGGTTATGAGCTGTTTCCAACCCTATTGCAAGGGATGATTTTGTATGGACTAATTTACAAGCTCATTGATAAAGGGGAAAGCAATTTGTTTCCTAAACTCCAGGAGAAACCTTAGTGCATTGCCACTATAGATATGAATGCGCCAAATGTGAAGTTTGGAGTTATTTTAAGAGCTTTCCTGTAATCCTAGTACTCAGGAGACAGAGACAGGAGGATTGCCCTGAATTTCTGGGGAGCTAAATCCACATGCCAGTTCCAGGCTAGACAGAGTTACATAGAAAGCCCTTATCTCAAGTGTCACAAACCACATACAAACTGTGAGATCTTTCCCTTACGTATATTTTCAACAAGTATTCACTGGGACTGGCGCCACACACAGCGTCTAAGCACTAGAGAAACCTCAACAAAGGCATTGAATCTCCACTATCAGAGAACCACACGGTTCAAGTAACGAACGATGCCCACTGGACTAGTGTACAAATGATGCGTCAGTAAGACCTTAGACCAGGGGTCCTCAACCTTCCTAATGCTGCGACACTTTAATACAGTTCTTCGGACTGTAGCAACCTCCATCTATAAAATTATTTTTGTTGCTACTTTATAATTGTAATTTTGTTACTGTTATGAATCCTAATGTAAATACCTGATATGCAAGCTCTCTGACACATGACCACCATGAAAGCGTTGTTCCACTCCCAAAGGAGTTGCATCCCACAGGTTGAGAACCATTGCCTTAAAAACATCATGGGGCAAGGGCCAAGCATTAGGAGGAATTGAGGTCCAATTACTTGGGGCACGGGGAAATAAGCCATTAAAGCTTTGGCACTGAGCATGTGCAGTGGAGACACTGAATGACCCTAAACAGAAGATCAGCATCAGTTGAAGTATGCCTGTGTCTGTAAGTCATGTTCAGGTGACTGAGGCAGGAAGACTGCTGCTAGTTTGACTACAGTCTGGTCTAAAGAGTGACGCCCTGTTTCAAAAAGTAAGAAGCAGAAAAAAGGAAGAGAACAACGGAAAAAGCCATAAACCCAATCTGAACATATCTATGAAGTTGTTCAAAGCTTTCTTACATACGTGTGGTAGTGGCAGTTTTCCCAAAGACTAACAGTGATCAACCTCTTGACACATTTCATTTAGTATCATGTCTTTCATTCACATGCCAGACATAATTTCTCAAAAGGAAGGGCTAGAGTGGCCTTCCCACTAGGAATTTTTCATAATAGGTGTAACTTCATTTGTACTACAATGATTTTCAGTTATTTTATACTTTATGAGTTAACAGTCTCTGGCATTGTACGCAGATCATTTTATTTCCTAGAAAGGAAGAGATCTAACTAATAAATCAGCAAGTATATGACATATTAGATATAACACGGGCACTGAAGATCTTTGCTTAGACCTGGTATGGCAGAATAAGAAAACATCCCATTTAGATGACAGAATTAACAACTAGACTAGTATAGTCCAATAGACATTTGCGTTTGTGTGTGTGGTGTGTGAGTGTCCTGTTGTCTAGTGGAGGTTGTGATGAAAGATAAGTATCAGAGTCCCTAGCCCAGGGACACAGTAGTATGTAAGTTCCTGACTATCATTTCAGAGGAGAGAAATCAGTATAATTACCTATGTTAAATAATGGCTATAGTGTACTCCTGAATTATATAGGGGTAGAGGCTGAGTCTTCAATTTTTATAACTATAATTGTAGCTATAAAAATTATTTTCAGGCAAGAATAAATTGTTTCTGACACAAGAAATAACATATTGGAATTGTAAGTCTTAAAAATCGAATGAATTTGGATTGGTTTCAGGCGGAAATGAGAAAATGTAGGCTATAGGAAAGTGAGGAGAATGTTTGGTATGAGATAGACCCTGACCCTTAAGCCTTCCCAAAGGCAGTACCCTCTTCCACTCCTAGCAATAAATGGAGGGCTAAGAATGGTCAAAGGAGAGTGTCTCTCACATAGTTCGGCTCCTTGAATTGTGTAAGTTCTGGCTGTGTTGGGTTTCTGTTATGTGATAATCATTTGTAAATACTCTTAGCTGGATACCTCACTCTATGATAGTCTTCATTGTCAGGGTGGTGGAGGCTGCCCACGTTGCAGGTCATAGACCAGAGCTTACCTGGCCCACTAAGGCTTCTAGAGGCCACAGTCTCATCAGCCATGGAGGAATTCTTAGCAAGTATGTATCTGTGTCTTAATGCTTTCCTGTTTCTGTGTTTTGGAGGTTCCTTCAGGGCTTTGATGACCTGGGCAGAGCATGCTAGGTCAACCCATGCTTGTCCTCTCCAATGGCCAGTTTCCAAATAGTTCTCAGACCCTTTTAGCCTTCAGTTGCCATAATGATTTTAGCGCCAAATGTTTTTGGAGATAGGACAAGCAGGACCAATCCTGAAGACTGGAGAAAATGCAACAATGACTTTCCCATCAGCCTACCTCACTTATCTCAGGTAAATCTCTTTGAAGTTGAACTTGGTCCCTGTGGAGAAGTACCGGTTATCGGAGACCTCTCTGTAGGACAAGAGAAGACAGTTGCATCTTAGATTCATTCAAGACAAAAACTAAAAACACAGTTGAAGAGATGGCTTTGTAAGTAAACATGCTTGGCCTCCAACCCCTGGAACATATTGTGGAAGGAAATTTCTGAAATTGTCCTCTGGCTTCCAGCACCTGCTATCATATGCACATGTCATATACTCATATTAATTAAAAAATAAAATTAAAATAAAAACCTAAAAGTACAACAAATACATATATTTTATTATTATAGTGAATCTAGTTAAGTAATTACACTGTTGGGATGCAGAGTAGGGGAGCAAACACTCTGGTACCCCTTTACTCCAGACACTTTGCAAAGGACATCTCAGTGGACTCTCTCATTTATAGTTGTGCCAAATGCTTGTAATCATCCAGATAATAAAGCAATTATATCTGATTCCAATTTATAGATGAGATTACTGAGATCTGGGAGGCAAGCTATTTGGCTTGTGGTAGAATAGAGCTGAATTACCAGAGTAATTCAGCTTTCTACTTTTCATAATAGGCCATTGATATTCTAGTGGAATAAGGGAGAAGTGTGCAGAGTGACTGTACTCTTTGTGCAATGGGGACAGTATGCATGACAAAAGCTAGTAGAGAAATGGGGGCACCCTACCACTTAGGGTACTATGCTAATTGTCAGAACCTTAAGTCTGCTTCTTGACTTTGTGTGTGTGTGTGCGTAACTTTATACTGGCAATAACCTTTATATGCTTTTAAACTATTATTTACTATTATTTATTTATTTACTTAGTTATTTGATCTTACTGTGGAGCCCAGACAATCTTCTTGTTTCAGCCTGCCAACCACTGGGATCAAACCACTACCCCCAGCTCCTTGTGTTTTAGAGCTACGAAGATAACAATGATAACAGCAAATAAATTAAATATTTGTTTATTTGCTTACTAGTGCTCGAGTTTTGAATACCACCCCTATGTCATGTATGACATAAAGCTGATTGTGATGGCACACCTGTGATGCCAGCAGCAATCCAGAGATATAAGCTGGAAGATCTACAGTTCAAGCCTAACCTTGGTTACATCCAGCATGCCCATCATATCCTGACACACTTGAGGCAGTGACCAGGCAGTGGGTCGCTGTTCTGGGGGGAGAGAAAATTATATTTAAAAGGTCTGATCAGCACAGTGAAGGAAACCAGCAGTTGTTTAGCTCCGGAGTCCATACATGCTGTGCTGCCCCAATCTTTATCACTGAACAATCAGGTTGTTCTTGATTAGCTTCTCCAGATATGGTGATCACGATGGCATTATGAGGATGAACGAGTCTGTGGCCATCGAGGCTTTCTGTGTGACCTGTATCCCGGGTGAGAAGCAAGCTCTGAGACTAGCGGAGAACGCATTAAGGTCCAAATCGCAGGCTGGGTTACAGAAGGTGGTGTGTAAAAGTCATTCGCATCCAGAAAATCCTGTGAGCTTTGAAAAGTACCTTCTCCTTCTCTTCCTCCTCTTGTTCTTCTTGGTGATAAGGGTCAAACTAGGGCCTTGCACATGCTAAGCAAGTCCTCTACCACTGAGTACATTCCTAGCTCTTGACATTTGGTTTATTTTGAGACAGGGTCTGTCTAGCTCACATTGGCCTTACTTTCTTTGTAACCCAGCCTAGCCCCGCAACTGTAGACTCCTTCACCTCTGACTCCTGTGCTGAGACTACATGCATGCCCCATTTATAGTGAAGACAGCAGAGGGAAAGACACACCACAATCAATACAAACACAGAGTGGAAATAGGACTTCCAAAAGAGAGTGCTAAGAGAACAATTCTTTGCCTCTGCTTGACTTGAACAGACTCATAGAGCTATTGTCTTCATCTTCCTAAATGCATCAGATGTGCAGAGATCAGAAGCCACTTAATTGAAGGCCAAGGGGGTCACGGCCCACAATGATGTCCTAGGATTTACCATGGAAAGAAGATGCCATCAGGCTCAACGATGTAAGTTTACTAGGAGAACAGCTTAAATGAACAGAAACTAAAGAATAAGGTCAAAAAGGTTCTGCTGAGAAATAGTAATTCACTGTTACAATGAGTTTTTCTTGTACAGAACACCTTGCAATGTGAGGACAACTTTACACAAGCTGAAATGTTAGTAAATGTAGCTATAAATCCCTCCTGTCCTCCCTCCCCCATTTCTTCTCTTTTCTTTCTTTCTTTCTTTCTTTCTTTCTTTCTTTCTTTCTTTCTTTCTTTCTTTCTTTCTTTTTTTTTCTGGAGCTGGGGACCGAACCCAGGGCCTTGCGCTTGCTAGACAAGTACTCTACCACTGAGCCAAATCCCCAACCCCTTTCTTTTTTTTTTTTAAAGGAAGTTCTATTTATTCATTATATATATATGAGTACACTGTAGCTGTCCTCAGACACACCAGAAGAGAGCATCAGATCCCATTACAGATGGTTGTGAGCCACTATGTGGTTGCTGTGATTTGAACTCAGGACCTCTGGAAGAGCAGTCAGTTCTCTTAACCACTGAGCCATCTCTTCAGCCCCCATTTCTTTTCTTTCTCACTGTTTTTGATTGACTTTTTTTGATACAGTGCCTCAGTTAGCACAAGATAGCCTCAGACTTGTTCAGTATCCGAGGATCACCCTGAACTTCTATCCTCCTCGGCCACCATGCCTAGCCTACTTTTTTGTCAAGTACACAACCACTGAATAATTGTGCATGTATAAAATATGTAGCTTGTTGGGTATCATCTGGATTGTTTACCTAATTACTTGTAGTTTTTTTTTTGAGACAATCTCAAATCTTGACTCAGAAGATGGTTTTGAATCCCGGAACTGAGCTCTTGCCCCCCAAGGGCTGGAATTACAGGAACACGACCATGGCTCCTAAAGTTCACTTAATAACTTTTGCAGATGCTGTATTAAGACAGTAGTGACTTGCTTAGCATTTGTACTTAAAGTACAGAACCTTCTTCCAACCATGTTTCTAAGAAGGGCCAAGCAAACAGAGGTACTTTGTGTGCCCCCTGTTCTTTGGTAATATAGATTTTATTCTAATGATGCCACGGTATCATTCTTACTGTCTTACAGCACTAAACATGCATGTCTTCATAATTTCATTTTAAAATAATCATAGAGCATCCACTCATCCTGCTCATCCCCTCCATGAAATCCCCACAGCACTTCATTTCATTTTCTAAACTGATGATACCTTCCGAGGTGCCAGATCTTTGCACGGCTGCTCTGTCTCTGTTCCTCACAGCTCTCTCCATCATGTAAGAGATTGGAAGACAGCACTTCCTCCGAGCTGGAGAACTTTTGCATTTGTCACTTTACCCTGTAATTGTTTGTTTACACATCTGTTTCCTCAAGGAGACTCTGGGCTCTCTGAGGTCGGAAATTTTGTCTTGTTCCACTTTGCAGTTTCCTGTTGGCTTCAGTTCTCCAGAGCAGAAAGGTGGCCCACCCATTGCAAGCATGTGGCCAAGCTACCTCCACATTTGGACCTTCTTAGTCTTATCTGTCTTATCAACTTCTAATTCCTGTTATGAATAGTGTTGTTCTGTATCTATGTCATGTGAGAAAAATGTTCAAGTGACTTGGAGGATTTAAAAGGAAAATAGTTTTCTCTGTGTAGGCTTAACAAATTTCCAGGACTGGGAAGATAATAAATGATGAATCTTTATAAATGACATAATACCAATGTAAATACTTAGAAAGAATTTAGTGTAATTTATCAGAAACTATATTATTATTACCATTATATGTGTGAATGTGCATGTATATGTATGTGCATGTATATGTATGTGCATGTGTGTGTATTTGAATGTACATATACATATGTGTATAAAAGCTGAGGTCCAGAACACCTGGCTACCATGTTAAACATGGCAGAATCAGTTCTCAACCAAAGTGTAAAAATGAAGGAAAATCTAATTGTTTTTTCAATTCTTTCATCCCAGGTTTTCAAAGAAGGGCACTATATTTGTTATTTATTAAAGATTATGGACTTGGTATGTCATTAATTTTATATACAAGGTCCTTTTTCTCTTTATGGTATTGCATATCTCTATGTTGTGACATTATATCCTCCTATCTGCAGGAAATACCTACAGCAGAAGCCAGTAAACAGAGCAGCACACGGCTCTGTCTGTTGTGACAAATGTGCCAAGGGCAACATCTTAAACTCTGTGATAGTGAAAAACAGTTCAGACTCAGCAGCAACTTGCTGGGGGAGGCTCATTTCAAGATGGGCTGTGCAACATAGGGAACTTTCCTCCTATGATTTCTTGTTTGCTTCTTTGTCCTTGAGATATGGTCTTATTGGCCTGGAACTCACTTTATATACCAGGCTGGTGAGTTGCTGTGATCTTCCTGTCTTTGCCTCTTGAGTGATAATAGGTGTGTGGCTTCATGGCTGACTTCTGATAATGTCTTCTTATTTTCAAAAATTAGGTAAAATTTAAAAATTAACAAAATTGTATGTTTATCATATATATATTCTAGAATGCACACACACACACACACACACACACACACACACACACATCTGTATATATATATCATGGAAAGCCTAAACAGAACTAATCAACACAGGAGATGTTTACTCATATCAGAATAACAGTCAGCAGTTTATAGCAAGAACAACTAACTAACTAATCATCTTAAGATTCGAAGTTTCTAGTCTCGGAGCAAAATACGCCTTGTGCAGAAGCAAGAGAGAAGTTTCTGCACCTGCCTTTGCCTTCTGGATTGGTTTCCTTCTGTAGTTCTTAGTTTGCTCGTCACAGTTGCATCCTCTTCCTCTCTCTAAATCTTGACTCCTGTCTATGCCAGTTTCCCTGTGACTCTGCTTCCTCTTTGTAAAACGGGGGTAAGCCTAGAAACTACCTTACATGGAAAAGCACAGAGGCAGTGCGCTGCGTGATCTGCACAGGTTATGGAAGCCCCCGAAGGACACATGACGGATGAGATGCCGGTCAGCAGATGCAGATGAGTGGGGATGGGCAGGTGGGGATCCAGTGAACAGGACTGTTTCAAGTAAGGATCCTAGCTTGAAATAGAGCTAGAGCAGGCTGAATTAACAGTGCATGTACTTCTTTAAGCAGAAAGAACCAGACCAGAGGGTACGGCCCAGTGGGAGCCAGGTTTCTTCCCATGTGCCAAGCACTGGGTGTAGACCCAGAACTGCTCTAACAGCAACACAAGAAGCAGCGAGGGGCTGGGGATTTAGCTCAGTGGTAGAGCGCTTACCTAGGAAGCGCAAGGCCCTGGGTTCGGTCCCCAGCTCCGAAAAAAAGAACCAAAAAAAAAAAAAAAAAAAAAAAGAAGCAGCGAGTGAAGATCGCAGTTTTAAGTTCTTCACGCCACTGGCGCCTTCGAAGAGGCTACTGGCTGTGTCCTAGATGAGAAGGAAGCTGTCCATAATCCCCACTTCCAGCCAAGCCAGAGGGTGATTCCTACTGCAGAAGCATTCCAAATAGGCCACTGGTATCACGACATCATCATTTTACATCAAGCTAGGATCATTTAGTGGCTATTTTCCTACCATGATCATAGAACCTAAGATGTGCTCTTTTTTTTTGTAACTTTGTAATTATATATATGTACAGAAAACTTAAGTGTACATTTAACCCAGCTTAGTGGCGAGTTCTTTAGCCTTTGCCTTTTCCAGCTTGGCAATGGGAGCCACAGACTTAGGACCCAGGATGTTGCCTCCCCAGTGGCGGCGGATCTCATCATATCTGTCATTATAATTGGTCCTAATAGCTTCCACCAGCTTAGCCAGAGCACCCTTGTCTTCCGAGTTCACCTGTGTGAAGGCAACAGTGGTGCATAGCTTCCTGTGCACCAGGCGCCCCAGCCTGGCCTTTCCCTTGATGATGCAGTAGGGCACCCCCATCTTTCGACACAGGGCAGGCAGGAAAACCACCAGCTCAATGGGGTCTACATCATGGGCAGTCACCACCAGCTGAGCCCTCTTGTTCTCCACCAAAGTGGTGACTGTATTGACCCCTGCTAGGAGGACAGGCGGTCTCTTAGTTGGGACGTCCCCTTTGCCAGCAGCTTTCTTCTCAGCGAGGGCCAGCAGCCCCTGCTTCTTCTCCTGCTTTGTCTCTGGTCTGTACTTGTGGGCGAGCTTAAGCAGCTGAGTCGCTGTTTGCCTGTCCAGGGCCTGGGTGAACTGGTTGATGGCAGGAGGTACTTTGAGCCGCTTATAGAGGATGGCTCTTTGCTGCTGCAGCCTGATGTAGCGGGGCCATTTGACGAAGCACGTGAGATCTCTTTTGGGCTGAATGTCCTGCCCAATGCCGAAGTTCTTAGGCCTTTTCTCAAACAAAGGATTGACCACCTTTTTGGCCTCTTGTTTCTTGACCACGGCGGGGGCCGGGGCCACCTTCTTCCCCTTGGCCTTCTTTCCTTTGGGCATCTTGCTCGGCTGGAGGAGAGAGCCTAAGATGTGCTCTTACATGATAAATATTAGCAGAATATAGTTGACCGTGAAACTACAGGTCGAAGGGGGAAAACAAACCAACAAACAAAATATCAGAATGACCCTGAGTCCTTTTTAGTCCTTTTTGTGACTGTTGTTGAGTAATTTGTCCCTATCCTGGTGAAAGTCTGCCTGCAATAAAATCCCGAAAGTCACAGGTCTGAGAGGGATTTGGGGAGCTGCATAATTCCTGTCTTCACGTCAAAGACGAGAAGATAGGAAGGTAACAGCCGAGTTTGAAGAGGAAGCTGATGTCACATCCGTCTTAGTGGCTCACAGAAGGACTGTACACCGAGGACGGGAGACGCGATGCCTTAGGTACAGACATAGTTCACTGTCCTACACCTGCAACGGAAAGGCCCCTCTAACCAGAGTTGCCTTGAGTAGATCTGCTCTCCAAGACATTCATTCCTTTGAGCTAATGAACTAATCTTTTTAAATAGAGCTGTGTCTTGGGAGCGTTAACTCCCTGGCACCCTTAGTACGACCTTGCTGACTTTAGACAACAAAAGCAACCTGGACCCACTTGGTGGAAAGAGAACTGACTCCTGCCGATTGTCCTCTGACCTTCACCTGCACAGCACAGCACATGTGTACTCATGGATAAATATCTAGGGAGTGACGAGGGAAGGCACTGGACATTGATTTTTGGCCCTATATGTCCATTAACATGCAAATGTACTGCCAAACACATATGCATGTACACAATACACAGAGAAAAACTGCAAATGGATATAGATAATATATACATATACATTATATATACATATATACTTATATTTTTATCTATCTCCTATCTATCATCTATCCATTCACATAAGCAAAACATAGCCATTCTAAGGAACTGTTGTAGAATTTCTAGTACCTCAGCCTAGGTGAGCAGAGCCAGCAGGCCCTCCAGGAGGAGTCTGTTGTGGCTTGGAAAAGCAGAGCCTGCCCAGCACCCACCCCAACTCTAGAACAAACACCAGAGTCCTCCGCAAGTCTGTAATTACTCTGTTTACTCCGAACACTTGAAGCTGAAGTTTACAGGACTGCTAAGGAAAACCTGTTACACCTAAGCCTATGTAGCTCTCTAGGAAAAAGGTCAATTACAGCTTTGTAAATTGTATCAATTTCTTGGCAAAACAGCAAGCAGCAATCCCGTGTGAATGCAACAAGAATCACCTGCCTCAAGGCTAGGTATTTGCAAAGGAAAACTTCAAAAGCAAGTGAACCCCCTATGAGCTTCAGCCCTGTGAGTTTGTACTGTGTCCGCCATTACAGCCTCTGTTCCTGTGTCTTTCAGTCCGCGTGGACACATCTGGATGGAAAGAGTAAGTGCTCAAGTCCTAAGGACAGCAGTGCACAGATAGTTTACGGTTTGTTATATTTTTCATAAATACCCAAAAGAAGAAAAAACTGAGGATTCTCAGCACAAGCAGATAGAAATGCTTAAGGTCATTGTGTTTGTTTTTTTCTTTTACTGTTACTATGACAAAGTACTGGAAGCAGAATAAGCTTAAAAAGCAGAAAGGTTTGTTTGAGCCCACAGTCTCTGAGGTATCAGTCCATGATCTGTTGGCTCCATTGCTTTGGCTGTAGAGTGAGTCAGATGGGTCCATGGTGGAGAATTTGCCTGAAGAAACTGCTCAGTTCATGGTGGTCAGGGAGTAGAGAGAGCTAGAGCAATGAATGCTATTGAGGAAAGAGAGACCCTGGAATACACAGTGAAGTCCTGTTGCAATAAATGAAAGAAATTAAAAACTTCCTTTTTCTTTTTGCTAATAAAAGTTAAATAAAATTTTAAGTGGTATTTAATGTTGAATTATTCAGCCAGAAATGGGAAAATAATTAATTTAGGATAGGAAATGTTAGGAGACTCTGCACATTGGGAGTTCTCTCTTGGACCTAGGATTAGGCACAGACCACATCTAAACACAGAGAGATCCTGTATTAAGGGGCAGTGGTGAAAAGTTCAAGTAGCTGCCTTCGAAATGACCTTGTAGATAGAAGTATTAAGAATAAGGCAACGGCTGTGTTTGAAAGGGCTAGGATGTGGTGGTATATTTTGATTGGATATGTTAATTAAGTGAACCGAAGAGGGCTTTGATTGCTGGATTCCAATACTTTGATAGCTGGACCTTGGTAGTCTGCCTCAGGAGGAGGAAGGGACCAAATAAGGGAATAGACCTAGCTTTAGGCATGTAACCTAATGTCTTTTGTTGTTGTTGTTGGTGGTGGTGGTGGCTTTTTATTTTGTTTTTGTTTTTTTGTTTTAAGCAGTGCAGAGAGAATTCTGGCGAAGGCAAGGCCCGTCAGAGCCAAGCTTGCTGTGCAGCTCGGAAGCCCTTCAGGAAGTATTAACCTGCAATAGTTTTTTATTTTTATTTTTATTTTTATTTTTTTTTTTATTATTAACTTGAGTATTTCTTATATACATTTCGAGTGTTATTCCCTTTCCCAGTTTCCGGGCAAACATCCCCCTCCCCCCTCCCCTTCCTTATGGGTGTTCCCCTCCCAGCCCTCCCCCCATTGCCGCCCTCCCCCCAGCAATCACGTTCACTGGGGGTTCAGTCTTAGCAGGACCAAGGGCTTCCCCTTCCACTGGTGCTCTTACTAGGATATTCATTGCTACCTATGAGGTCAGAGTCCAGGGTCAGTCCATGTTTAGTCTTTGGGTAGGGGCTTAGTCCCTGGAAGCTCTGGTTGCTTGGCATTGTTGTTCATATGGGGTCTTGAGCCCCTTCAAGCTCTTCCAGTTCTTTCTCTGATTCCTTCAACGGGGGTCCTATTCTCAGTTCAGTGGTTTGCTGCTGGTATTCGCCTCTGTGTTTGCTGTATTCTGGCTGTGTCTCTCGGGAGCGATCTACATCCCGCTCCTGTCGGCCTCCACTTCTTTGCTTCATCCATCTTGTCTAATTGGATGGCTGTATATGCATGGGCCACATGTGGGGCAGACTCTGAATGGGTGTTCCTTCCGTCTCTGTTTTAATCTTTGCCTCTCTCTTCCCTGCCAAGGGTATTCTTGTTCCCCTTTTAAAGAAGGAGTGAAGCATTCACATTTTGATCATCTGTCTTGAGTTTCATTTGTTCTAGGCATTTAGGGTAATTCAAGCATTTGGGCTAATAGCCACTTATCAGTGAGTGCATACCATGTATGTCTTTCTGTGTTTGGGTTAGCTCACTCAGGATGATATTTTCCAGTTCCAGCCATTTGCCTACGAATTTCATAAAGTCGTTGTTTTTGATAGCTGAGTAATATTCCATTGTGTAGATGTACCACATTTTCTGTATCCATTCCTCTGTTGAAGGGCATCTGGGTTCTTTCCAGCTTCTGGCTATTATAAATAAGGCTGCAATGAACATAGTGGAGCACGTGTCTTTTTTATATGTTGGGGCATCTTTTGGGTATATGCCCAAGAGAGGTATAGCTGGATCCTCAGGCAGTTCAATGTCCAATTTTCTGAGGATCCTCCAGACTGATTTCCAGAATGGTTGTACCAGTTTGCAATCCCACCAACAATGGAGGAGTGTTCCTCTTTCTCCACATCCTCGCCAGCATCTGCTGTCACCTGAGTTTTTGATCTTAGCCAATCGCACTGGTGTGAGGTGAAATCTCAGGGTTGTTTTGATTTGCATTTCCCTTATGACTAAAGATGTTGAACATTTCTTTAGGTGTTTCTCAGCCATTCGGCATTCCTCAGCTGTGAATTCTTTGTTTAGCTCTGAGCCCCATTTTTTAATAGGGTTATTTGTTTCCCTGTGGTCTAACTTCTTGAGTTCTTTGTATATTTTGGATATAAGGCCTCTATCTGTTGTAGGATTGGTAAAGATCTTTTCCCAATCTGTTGGTTGCCGTTTTGTCCTAACCACAGTGTCCTTTGCCTTACAGAAGCTTTGCAGTTTTATGAGATCCCATTTGTCAATTCTTGATCTTAGAGCGTAAGCCATTGGTGTTTTGTTCAGGAAATTTTTTCCAGTGCCCATGTGTTCCAGATGCTTCCCTAGTTTTTCTTCTATTAGTTTGAGTGTGTCTGCTTTGATGTGGAGGTCCTTGATCCACTTGGACTTAAGCTTTGTACAGGGTGATAAGCATGGATCGATCTGCATTCTTCTACATGTTGACCTCCAGTTGAACCAGCACCATTTGCTGAAAATGCTATCTTTTTTCCATTGGATGGTTTTGGCTCCTTTGTCAAAAATCAAGTGACCATATGTGTGTGGGTTCATTTCTGGGTCTTCAATTCTATTCCATTGGTCTATCTGTCTGTCTCTGTACCAATACCATGCAGTTTTTATCACTATTGCTCTGTAATACTGCTTGAGTTCAGGGATAGTGATTCCCCCTGAAGTCCTTTCATTGTTGAGGATAGCTTTAGCTATCCTGGGTTTTTTGTTATTCCAGATGAATTTGCAAATTGTTCTGTCTAACTCTTTGAAGAATTGGATTGGTATTTTGATGGGGATTGCATTGAATCTGTAGATTGCTTTTGGTAAAATGGCCATTTTTACTATATTAATCCTGCCAATCCATGAGCATGGGAGATCTTTCCATCTTCTGAGGTATTCTTCAATTTCCTTCTTCAGTGTCTTGAAGTTCTTATTGTACAGATCTTTTACTTGCTTTGTTAAAGTCACTCCGAGGTACTTTATATTATTTGGGTCTATTATGAAGGGTGTCGTTTCCCTAATTTCTTTCTCGGCTTGTTTCTCTTTTGTATAGAGGAAGGCAACTGATTTATTTGATTAACCTGCAATAGTTAAGGCGGAAAAGCACATCAGTGTGTCTCAAAGTCCCTGGCTTCAAAATCTCTTAAACAAATAAATAATCATTCCAGCTGGGTGGCAGCACACACCTTTGAGGCAAATACTTAGGAGGGCGAAGTAGGCAGATCTCTGACTTTTAGGCCAGCCTGGTCTGCAAGAATAATAAGAATAAGAATAAGGACAGCCATGGCTACTAAGAAACTCTGTCTCAAAACAAAACAGCAGCAGCAGCAGCAGCAGCAGCAGCAGCAGCAGCAGCAGCAGCAGCAGCAGCAGCAGCAGCAACATCAACAACAAAATCATTCCAGCACTCAGGAAACTGAGGCAGGAAGATCTCACGCTCACGGCAGCAGACCTGGTCTATGTTGTAAGTTCAAAGACTATCAGGCTACATAGACACACACCACAGGGATATGATGATTTCGTGGGTTGTTGACCACATAATGTTCATAAGTGCAGAATAAACCAGGCTTGGAAGCGTATGTCCTAGTTACTCAGGACACTGAGACAGGCGGGCCACTTGAAATAGCTTGAGCAAGACGGTGAGCTTACCCCTCAAAATATAAAAATGTAAGCACAGAAACCCATAAAAGATTAAGAAAGAACTGAACCATTTGAAATGTGATCGTCAAAGAGTGCCACATTCTAGCTACTGTTTAATTAACGCATTAAATAGTAATTATGAGTAAGTCCAATGGCATACAAGATAGGCCATTGACTTATACGATGAATGTGGTTAAGTTTTGGTTATGGTGTCTGTTATGATTATTGGTGTTGCTAATGCCACTCTGTCGCCTACACGGAAGGAACTGCTCATTGTTAGAGACTGAAAACTCTGCTTCCTCCACCAGTGTGTGTTTTGTTTACTCTCTTCCTCTTTCACATGTCCTTCACTGTCTTCCTTTCCTTTTCCTTTTCTGAGGCAGGGTCTCATGTAGCCCAGGCTGGCTTTGAATTTGATATGTAGCTGAGGATAAACTTGTAGTCCTGAACTGCAGTTTGGTGGCATCCGTAACCTTGTGGTTTTCCACCCGTCCTCTTTTTTCCTGAAATAGTGACTCTGAGACTTCTTATATATAAATAAATGCTAGGCCAAAGGTTATAACTCAATCATCCCATTCTTCTGTTCTCTTCTGTTCTCTTCTGTTTTCTTCTGTTCTCTTCCCTTCCCTTCCCTTCCCTTCCCTTCCCTTCCCTTCCCTTCCCTTCCCTTCCCTTCCCTTCCCTTCCCTTCCCTTCCCTTCCCTTCCCTTCCCTTCCCTTCCCTTCCCTTCTCTTCTTTTCTAGGTTAGCCTACCCTATTCTAAGGTAACCATGTGACTGGTCACCAGGTCCTCAGTCTCATGTGACCGCCTTCCTCTCTCTGGGCAAAACTTCTCTCTTTCTCTGCCAGATGTCCCACTTTCTAATCCTACCTCAGTTTATGAACCTTCCAAACATTGCCCAAAAGATTCCCTCTACGCCCACCCCCTCTCCCTAGCCCCCAAAGTACTGAGAATACAGGTGTGCTCCGCAGTGCCTGGCCCTCACTTCAGTTCCCTGGATTCTCATCTTGAATTGACTCCCCACTGGAGTTCAAATCCCAGTTTAATGTTGCCATTTTAAAATTGCCATCCACTGCTACTACCTCTGCTGTCATTGGCATCACTGTGGTTATTTCTAAGACCAAGTGTCACAGTGTGGACGAGGCTGTCTTTGAACTCTCGATCTTTCTGCCTTAAGCCTCCTCTTCCCTCAGTATGAACTGAGATCACAGGCATGCGTCAAACACACCCACTGATTTCAGTTAAGAAGGAGGTAGATGGAGTAGTCACACAGAAACATTTGTTATTTCTCGGTTCTGATAGGCCCCTCCTAAGACATTTCTCACAGTGCCAGAGAAAAATAATGTAGTAACCATAATTCACCGCATGGCATCAGAGCCATGGAAATGCTCCGTGTATTTGCTCTGCAATTACATTGGGTGCCTGACTTCTTGAGACCTTTGCCCTCTAGTCTTAGAAATGTTAAAGACAGGTGGTGGAAGGGAGATAGGGAGAACTCCCAGACAGCTGTTCTTGGACAATTTGTCATGATTCCAGGTCATGACACCAGTTAGCGCCTGCCTTCTCACGCTGAGTGGAAGAAAGAGAGAAGGTTGTTTACGTTAAGTTGGTAAAAACTTATTTCTTAGCCCTATGAATAGAAAACCCCCAAAGCTAGTTGCATGAAAATGAAACTTGGCTGTCTTTCTCTTTAAACCCTTCCCCTGAGGGCTCCCGGAAGTGGTTGTATCAACTAGAAAAGGTAAACGAGGTACTGAGAGGCCCTAGGATGGGTCACTTTCTTAGTCAAAGTTCTATTGGTGTGAAGAAACGCCATGACCACAGGAACTCTTACAAAAGAAAACATTTAATTGAGGCTGGCTTATAGCTCAGAGGTTTAGTCTAGTGTCGTCATGGTTGTAAGTATGGCGTCATGCAGGCAGACAAGGTACTGGAGGGTAGCTGAGAGTTCTTCATCTGAATCCACAGGCAGCAGGAAGAGAGAGTGAAATATTGGGCCTGGCTTAAGCATTTGAAACCTCAAAGTGACATACTTTCTCTAATGAGTCTACACCCACACCAACAAGGCCCCATATCCTAATGCTGGTGACCAAGCATTCAAATCCATGAACCTATGGGGGCCATCCCTGGTCAAACTACCACAGTCCTGCTGGTGGAGCCTTGGGTCTTCAAAGTCTTCAAAGTGCCCTTGGCACCTACAATAAAAGAAAGCTTAGTGACCCCTCATGTTGCCATTCTCCATGACTTCCTGATGGGAGCAGGGTCAATGTACACTAAGGGTGATGCAGGCTCTATCAGGAAATGGCCCAGTTTGAACACCTACAGGGACCATGATGAGATGAGCTCCTTGTTGTCTCTCAGCCCTGGACCTTTCACTAAGATCAAGAGAGTTAGAGCAGGTGATTGTTTTTGAGTTGATGTCCTTTTCTGCATCAAGGTTGGCCTTGAATCCCCTATGTAGCTGGGCGACCTGATCCCATGACTCCTCCTACTTCTACCTTCTGAGTGCTGGGATCACAGGCATGTGCTGTCATGGCCAGCTCTGATTCTTACACTCAGTTGTTGTGTTTATCTCCTAGGTCTGCCATAATTAAGTGCCAGAGTGTGGGCAGCTTAGTCAATAGCTTTAAAGTTCTGGGAGCTGAAGTCCCAGTGAAGGTGTTGTTCAACAGGTTTGGTTCTTTCCTTTGCCTCCAGGGCAAGATTTGTTCTAGGCTTCTGTCCTGGCTTATAGTTGACCATCTTCTCTTCATTCTCTATTCATATCTGGGCTCAAAATGTCCTTATTGCAAGGATACCAGTCACAGTGGGGTAAAGCTTACATAAATAACCTTACTTTAATCTGATAATCGATATAAAAACTATCTTCAAACATTCCGAAGGGAGTGGATGACGTTGGGTTGGCTTTGGGGGAGGGAATATGATTCAGTTCTGAACAGGGATCTTCAGGCATTTCTTTGTATTAGATCTGCTTAGGCAAACATTCAAATTGTCTGAGGTATCATCGTAAATTCTAGATTTTCCCAAAAGAGAATAGTCTAGCTATTTATTACTTCCAAGACACTGAAAGGGCAGTCCTCAAGGCAGTTTGTTAGAAGGGCCACAGAAATCTTATCTGAAACACACTTTTCTTCTTAGAAAAGGCTAGAGGGTGGTCATGGCCTTCCTCCTGGGAGAAATCACGGAGAGCAGGAACGAGCAGTTGCCAGGACTCAAGTCGAGCAATCTTCATTGTGACAAATCCATCAGGGTTGGTGGAGACTGCAGGAGGAAGGGAGGGGCTGAAGGCTAGGTGCAGTTTCTTATTCTGGGCAGGGGACAGGCCTGTCTCAACAGACACTTGCCCTTTCTACCCCACCTTCAACACACAGAGCCAAGCAACTGCTAGCTGTGGAGTCCACTGCTCCCTGACATGCCCACGCTGCATCTCAGCAGTTCAATTGCCGGGTGCTCACAGGGTGTTATTTACTCTACGGCACTGGCACGTTATTTGTGTTTATAAAGGATCTGCTGGCTTTTCCTTCCAGCTTCAGTGGGGATAATTGAAATTAGAAAAAAAAAGGATCAAGACAAAAGGAGCCAAGTTAAAGTCTGAAATTCTCATCCCATCTAAAACATGCTCTCTCTGGTGTTGGTGAATGAATTCTCTAGTGCTTCTTCAAACAAAGAACGAACGAACAATCAATCAATCAATCAATCAATCAATCAATCAGGGAATGCCTTTTAATTACCAAGGAGTTGTCCACAGTCAACTCTAAAATTTGATGGCTCTTTTTGTTCTTCTTCTTAGAAACAGGGTCTTAGGCAGCCCAGACTGGCCTTCAGCTTGCTTCCTAGCTGATGACAGGGAACTCCTGACCTTTTCTCTTTAGCCTTCACAAGTGCTTGGATTGTAGGAGTGTGCCACGAAAACCAGTTTGATGGCTTTATTATCATTATTTCCCTGTTCATCGCTGCATCTTGTATCTGCACCATCATCAATGAATGAAAACAGTTAAACATGCAATTATAATTAAAAAGGGAAGCAGAAAATGTAAAGCTGTTTGGCTTGTACACTTTCAATTTTTAAGAGGTCATATAAAAATCTGCTTAAAAATTAGGGCCTAACATAACACCCTACTTTCCCTCCACAAGATCATGTTATTCTTATTTAGCACTCCTCCCCCCAACTCCCCTTTTAAAGACAGAGTCTCCTATATCCTAGGTTAGCCTTGAACTTACTAATGTAGCCAAAGCTGGTCTTGAAGTTCTGATTCTCTTGCTTCCATCCCTTATGCTGAGTTTATAGGTGAGCCGCCATGCCTTGGTTGGGGTCAAGGTGAAGTGAGGGTGGGACCGTGTTTGTGAGTGACAGGTAAGCACTGTACAAAAGGAGCTCATCTCTACCCTAAACTGAGCTCATCTCCTACCCTCTCCCAACTTACTTCAACCTCTGACTTAAATTTAGTCATTAGATTCTGATTTGGCTTGATCTACCTTTTTTTTTTTTTTTTTTTTTGCTTTTCTTTTCTTTTTTTTTTTAATTTATTTAATACGTAATAATGATTCTTTGGTTTCCAGGCAAACATCTTCCTCCCCCTTCCCCTTCCTTATGGGTGTTCCCCTCCCAACCATCCCCCCATTGCCGCCCTCCCCCCAACAGTCTAGTTCACTGGGGGTTCAGTCTTAGCAGGACCCAGGGCTTCCCCTTCCACTGGTGCTCTTACTAGGATATTCATTGCTACCTATGAGGTCAGAGTCCAGGGTCAGTCCATGCATAGTCTTTAGGTAGTGGCTTAGTCCCTGGAAGCTCTGGTTGCTTGGCATTGTTGTACATATGGGGTCTCGAGCCCCTTCAAGCTCTTCCAGTTCTTTCTCTGATTCCTTCAACGGGGATCCTATTCTCAGTTTAGTGGTTTGCTGCTGGCATTCGCCTCTGTATTTGCTGTATTCTGGCTGTGTCTCTCAGGAGCGATCTACATCCGGCTCCTGTCGGTCTGCACTTCTTTGCTTCATCCATCTTGTCTAATTGGGTGGCTGTATATGTATGGGCCACATGTGGGGCAGGCTCTGAATGGGTGTTCCTTCAGTCTCTGTTTTAATCTTTGCCTCTCTCTTCCCTGCCAAGGGTATTCTTGTTCCCCTTTTAGAGAAGGAGTGAAGCATTCACATTTTGATCATCCATCTTGAGTTTCATTTGTTCTAGGCATCTAGGGTAATTCAAGCATTTGGGCTAATAGCCACTTATCAGTGAGTGCATACCATGTATGTCTTTCTGTGTTTGGGTTAGCTCACTCAGGATATTTTCCAGTTCCAGCCATTTGCCTACGAATTTCATAAAGCCGTTGTTTTTGATAGCTGAGTAATATTCCATTGTGTAGATGTACCACATTTTCTGTATCCATTCCTCTGTTGAAGGGCATCTGGGTTCTTTCCAGCTTCTGGCTATTATAAATAAGGCTGCAATGAACATAGTGGAGCACGTGTCTTTTTTATATGTTGGGGCATCTTTTGGGTATATGCCCAAGAGAGGTATAGCTGGATCCTCAGGCAGTTCAATGTCCAATTTTCTGAGGATCCTCCAGACTGATTTCCAGAATGGTTGTACCAGTTTGCAATCCCACCAACAATGGAGGAGTGTTCCTCTTTCTCCGCATCCTTGCCAGCATCTGTTGTCCCCTGAGTTTTTGATCTTAGCCATTCTCACTGGTGTGAGGTGAAATCTCAGGGTTCTTTTGATTTGCATTTCCCTTATGACTAAAGATGTTGAACATTTCTTTAGGTGTTTCTCAGCCATTCGGCATTCCTCAGCTGTGAATTCTTTGTTCAGCTCTGAACCCCATATTTTAATAGGGTTATTTGTCTCCCTGCGGTCTAACTTCTTGAGTTCTTTGTATATTTTGGATATAAGGCCTCTATCTGTTGTAGGATTGGTAAAGATCTTTTCCCAACCTGTTGGTTGCCGATTTGTCCTAACCACAGTGTCCTTTGCCTTACAGAAGCTTTGCAGTTTTATGAGATCCCATTTGTCGATTCTTGATCTTAGAGCGTAAGCCATTGGTGTTTTGTTCAGGAAATTTTTTCCAGTGCCCATGTGTTCCAGATGCTTCCCTAGTTTTTCTTCTATTAGTTTGAGTGTATCAGGTTTGATGTGGAGGTCCTTGATCCACTTGGACTTAAGCTTTGTACAGGGTGATAAGCATGGATCAATCTGCATTCTTCTACATGTTGACCTCCAGTTGAACCAGCACCATTTGCTGAAAATGCTATCTTTTTTCCATTGGATGGTTTTGGCTCCTTTGTCAAAAATCAAGTGACCATAGGTGTCTGGGTTCATTTCTGGGTCTTCAATTCTATTCCATTGGTCTATCTGTCTGTCTCTGTACCAATACCATGCAGTTTTTATCACTATTGCTCTGTAATACTGCTTGAGTTAAGGGATAGTGATTCCCCCTGAAGTCCTTTCATTGTTGAGGATAGCTTTAGCTATCCTGGGTTTTTTGTTATTCCAGATGAATTTGCAAATTGTTCTGTCTAACTCTTTGAAGAATTGGATTGGTATTTTGATGGGGATTGCATTGAATCTGTAGATCGCTTTTGGTAAAATGGCCATTTTTACTATATTAATCCTGCCAATCCATGAGCATGGGAGATCTTTCCATCTTCTGAGGTCTTCTTCAGTTTCTTTCTTCAGTGTCTTGAAGTTCTTATTGTACAGATCTTTTACTTGCTTGGTTAAAGTCACACCGAGGTACTTTATATTATTTGGGTCTATTATGAAGGGTGTCGTTTCCCTAATTTCTTTATCGGCTTGTTTCTCTTTTGTGTAGAGGAAGGCTACTGATGTATTTGAGTTAATTTTATACCCAGCCACTTTGCTGAAGTTGTTTATCAGCTTTAGTAGTTCTCTGGTGGAACTTTTGGGATCACTTAAATAAACTATCATATCATCTGCAAATAGTGAGATTTTGACTTCTTCTTTTCCGATCTGTATCCCCTTGACCTCCTTTTGTTGTCTGATTGCTCTGGCTAGAAATTCAAGAACTATATTGAATAAGTAGGGAGAGAGTGGGCAGCCTTGTCTAGTCCCTGATTTTAGTGGGATTGCTTCAAGTTTCTCTCCATTTAGTTTAATGTTAGCAACTGGTTTGCTGTATATGGCTTTTACTATGTTTAGGTATGGGCCTTGAATTCCTATTCTTTCCAGGACTTTTATCATGAAGGGGTGTTGAATTTTGTCAAATGCTTTCTCAGCATCTAATGAAATGATCATGTGGTTTTGTTCTTTCAGTTTGTTTATATGATGGATCACGTTGATGGTTTTCCGTATATTAAACCATCCCTGCATGCCTGGGATGAAGCCTACTTGATCATGGTGGATGATTGTTTTGATGTGCTCTTGGATTCGGTTTGCCAGAATTTTATTGAGTATTTTTGCGTCGATATTCATAAGGGAAATTGGTCTGAAGTTCTCTTTCTT
This sequence comes from Rattus norvegicus, assembly GCF_021556685.1. NCBI lineage: Eukaryota > Metazoa > Chordata > Mammalia > Rodentia > Muridae > Rattus > Rattus norvegicus. The sequence continues at coordinate 44,130,765 of NC_141553.1, forward strand.
TGTTGTGTCTTTGTGTGGTTTAGGTATAAGAGTAATTGTGGCTTCATAGAAGGAATTCGGGAGTGATCCATCTGTTTCAATTTTGTGGAATAGTTTGGATAATATTGGTATGAGGTCTTCTATGAAGGTTTGATGGAATTCTGCACTAAACCCGTCTGGACCTGGGCTCTTTTTGGTTGGGAGACCTTTAATGACTGCTTCTATTTCCTTAGGAGTTATGGGGTTGTTTAACTGGTTTATCTGTTCCTGATTTAACTTCGGTACCTGATATTTGTCTAGGAAATTGTCCATTTCCTGAAGATTTTCAAGTTTTGTTGAATATAGGCTTTCATAGTAAGATCTGATGATTTTTTGAATTTCCTCTGAATCTGTAGTTATGTCTCCCTTTTCATTTCTGATTTTGTTAATTTGGACACACTCTCTGGGTCCTCTCGTTAGTCTGGCTAAGGGTTTATCTATCTTGTTGATTTTCTCAAAGAACCAACTTTTGGTTCTGTTGATTCTTTCTATGGTCCTTTTTGTTTCTACTTGGTTGATTTCAGCTCTGAGTTTGATTATTTCCTGCCTTCTACTCCTCCTGGGTGTATTTGCTTCTTTTTGCTCTAGAGCTTTTAGGTGTGCTGTCAAGCTGCTGACATATGCTCTTTCCTGTTTTTTTCTGCAGGCACTCAGCGCTATGAGTTTTCCTCTTAGCACAGCTTTCATTGTGTCCCATAAGTTTGGGTATGTTGTACCTTCATTTTCATTAAATTCTAAAAAGTTTTTAATTTCTTTCTTTATTTCTTCCTTGACCAGGTTATCATTGAGTAGAGCATTGTTCAATTTCCACGTATATGTGGGCATTCTACCCTTATTGTTATTGAAGACCAGTTTTAGGCCGTGGTGGTCTGATAGCACACATGGGATTATTTCTATCTTTCTGTACCTGTTGAGGCCCGTTTTTTGACCAACTATATGGTCAATTTTGGAGAAAGTACCATGAGGAGCTGAGAAGAAGGTATATCCTTTTGCTTTAGGATAAAATGTTCTATAAATATCCGTTAAGTCCATTTGGCTCATGACTTCTCTTAGTCTGTCTACGTCTCTGTGTAATTTCTGTTTCCATGATCTGTCCATTGATGAGAGTGGGGTGTTGAAATCTCCCACTGTTCTTTTGTGAGGTGCAATGTGTGTTTTGAGCTTTAGTAAGGTTTCTTTTACGTATGTAGGTGCCCTTGTATTTGGGGCATAGATATTTAGTATTGAGAGTTCATCTTGGTCGGTTTTTCCTTTGATGAATATGAAGTGTCCTTCCTTATCTTTTTTGATGACTTTTAGTTGGAAATTGATTTTATTTGATATTAGAATGGCTACTCCAGCTTGCTTCTTCTGACCATTTGCTTGGAAAGTTGTTTTCCAGCCTTTCACCCTGAGGTAGTGTCTGTCTTTGTCTCTGAGGTGTGTTTCCTGTAGGCAGCAGAATGCAGGGTCCTCGTTGCGTATCCAGTTTGTTAATCTATGTCTTTTTATTGGGGAGTTGAGGCCATTGATGTTGAGAGATATTAAGGAATAGTGATTATTGCTTCCTGTTATATTTATATTTGGATGTGAGGTTATGTTTGTGTGCTTTCATTCTCTTTGTTTTGTTGCCAAGACGATTAGTTTCTTGCTTCTTCTAGGGTATAGCTTGCCTCCTTATGTTGGGCTTTACCCTTTATTATCCTTTGTAGTGCTGGATTTGTAGAAAGATATTGTGTAAATTTGGTTTTGTCATGGAATATCTTGGTTTCTCCTTCTATGTTAATTGAGAGTTTTGCAGGATACAGTAACCTGGGCTGGCATTTGTGTTCTCTTAGGGTCTGTATGACATCTGTCCAGGATCTTCTGGCCTTCATAGTTTCTGGCGAAAAGTCTGGTGTGATTCTGATAGGTCTGCCTTTATATGTTACTTGACCTTTTTCCCTTACTGCTTTTAATATTCTTTCTTTATTTTGTGCGTTTGGTGTTTTGACAATTATGTGACGGGAGGTGTTTCTTTTCTGGTCCAATCTATTTGGAGTTCTGTAGGCTTTTTGTATGCCTATGGGTATCTCTTTTTTTAGGTTAGGGAAGTTTTCTTCTATGATTTTGTTGAAGATATTTACTGGTCCTTTGAGCTGGGAGTCTTCACTCTCTTCTATACCTATTATCCTTAGGTTTGATCTTCTCATTGAGTCCTGGATTTCCTGTATGTTTTGGACCAGTAGCTTTTTCTGCTTTACATTATCTTTGACAGTTGAGTCAATGATTTCTAGGGAATCTTCTGCTCCTGAGATTCTCTCTTCCATCCCTTGTATTCTGTTGGTGAGGCTTCTATCTACAGCTCCTTGTCTCTTCTTTTGATTTTCTATATCCAGGGTTGTTTCCATGTGTTCTTTCTTGATTGCTTCTATTTCCATTTTTAATTCCTTCAACTGTTTGATTGTGTTTTCCTGGAATTCTTTCAGGCATTTTTGCGATTCTTCTCTGTAGGCTTCTACTTGTTCTCTAAAGGAGTTCTTCACGTCTTTCTTGAAGTCCTCCAGCATCATGATCAAATATGATTTTGAAACTAGATCTTGCTTTTCTGGTGTGTTTGGATATTCCATGTTTATTTTGGTGGGAGAATTGGGCTCCGATGATGCCATGTAGTCTTGGTTTCTGTTGCTTGGGTTCCTGCGCTTGCCTCCTGCCATCAGATTATCTCTAGTGTTACTTTGTTCTGCTATTTTTGACAGTAGCTAGACTGTCCTATAAGCCTGTGTGTCAGGAGTGCTGTAGACCTGTTTTCCTGTTTTCTTTCATCCAGTTATGGGGACAGAGTGTTCTGCTTTCGGGCTTGTAGTTTTTCCTCTCTACAGGTCTTTAGCTGTTCCTGTGGGCCTGTGTCTTGAGTTCACCAGGCAGGTCACTTGCAGGGGAAAAGTTGGTCCTACCTGAGGTTCCAAGGATCAAGTGTGCTCGTGGGGTACTGCCTAAGTCCTCTCTGCGGCGGCAGCAACCGAGGAGATCTGCGCTGCTCTTTCCGGGAGTCTCCGTGCTCCAGGGTTCCAGATGGCGTTTGGTGTTTTCCTCTGGCGTCTGGATGTGCGCAGAGTGCAGTCTCTTCTGGTTTCCCAGGCGTGTCTGCCTCTCTGTAGGTTTAGCTCTCCCTCCCACGGGATTTGGGTGCAGAGAACTGTTTATCCGGTCTGTTTCCTTCAGGTTCCGGCGGTGTCTCAGGCGCAGGGGTCCTGCCGCTCCTGGGCCCTCCCCTACGGGGACCCATAGGCCTTATACAGTTTCCTCTTGGTCCAGGGATGTGGGCAGGGGTGGGCAGTGTTGGTGGTCTCCTCCGCTCTGCAGCCTCAGGAGTGCCCACCTGACCAGGCGGTGAGGTCTCTCTCCCACGGGGTTTGGGAGCAGAGAGCTGCTGCGGGCCGGGATCCGCAGGTTGATCTACCTTTTATTAGCTTGTTTTTATACTGCTGTTGGCTTAGGAAACGTTTTCTCTTTTTTCAACGACATTTTTTTTCATTTTTTTATCTTTATTAACTTGAGTATTTCTTATTTACATTTCGATTGTTATTCCCTTTCCCCTCTCCTTCTATATGGGTGTTCCCCTCCCCATCCTCCCCCCATTACCTCCCTTCCCCCAACAATCACGTTCACTGGGGGTTCAGTCTTGGCAGGACCAAGGGCTTCCTTTTCCACCGGTGCTCTTACTAGGATATTCACTGCTACCTATGAGGTTGGAGCCCAGGGTCAGTCCATGTATAGTCTGTAGGTAGTTGCTCTATCCCTGGAAGCTCTGGTTGGTTGGCATTGTTGTTCATATGGGGTCTCGAGCCCCTTCAAGCTCTTCCAGTTCTTTCTCTGATCCTTTAACGGGGGTTCCGTTCTCAGTTCAGTGGTTTGCTGCTGGTATTCATCTATGTATTTGCTGTATTCAGGCCGGTTCCTGTCTGCCTGCTCTTCTTTGCTTCATCCATCTTATCTAATTGGGTGACTGTATATGTATGGGCCACATGTGGGGCAGGCTCTGAATGGGTGTTCCTTCTGCCTGTGTTCTAAACTTTGCTTCCCTATTCCCTTCCAAGGATATTCTTGTTCCCCTTTTAAAGAAGGAGTGAAGCATTCACATTTTGATCATCCGTCTTGAGTTTCATTTGTTCTAGGCATCTAGGGTAATTCAAGCATTTGGGCTAATAGCCACTTATCAATGAGTGCATACCATGTGTGTTTTTCTGTGATTGGGTTAGCTCACTCAGGATGATATTTTCCAGTTCCAACCATTTGCCTATGAATTTCATAAAGTCATTTTTTTTTGATGCTGAGTAATATTCCATTGTGTAGATGTACCACATTTTCTGTATCCATTCCTCTGTTGAAGGGCATCTAGGTTCTTTCCAGCTTCTGGCTATTATAAATAAGGCTGCGATGAACATGGTGGGGCACGTGTCGTTGTTATATTCAACGACAATTTTCTTGTTTTACTTTATTATGTTTCATAGAGAAGATAGCTTGACAGTCACGCATCCAGCAGCTTTCCCATGTGAGTTACTCCACCTGGGGCCTGTAGAGCTGTGTGGCTTCGTGGCCTCCCTGGCCTTCATCTGATACATATTCTAAGCTCCTTGGGACAATGATTTACATTTGTCATGTATTCCTGACCAGACTGAGAGGTTCCAGGGAGTATACAAACTGGTGAGATCTGGTTCTGAGTCTGAAGTCAGCCATGGTGCATTGTAGGTCACATTCTTTAGGGAGGGTATACACCCTTGACTCTCTAGGAAGGGCAGGGTGTACACATTTCACATAGAGGGAGTTAAGGAAGCATCATATATAAACTGAGGGAATGTGGAAGTCAGTTTAAAGGAGAATCAAACAACCCCAAGCCTCCTACATGGGACTACCAATGAAGGCCAATGATGAGTCCCAGGCCAACTCCAGCCCTGGGAAAGAGCTGTATTATCAGAGATGTACCACACACATGAACTAGAAAAGCAGCCAGTCATTTGGAGCTAATCTCAGATTTGCTGAAGCCTGCACAAGATAATCTCTTCCTTGGTTTGGGAGTGTCAACAGAGGTTTGAAAAACATGAGGCATGGTGGGAGTGATGGGTCACACCTTTAATCCAAGCACTGGGGAGGTAGAGGCAGTTGGATCTCTGTGAGTTTGAGGCCAGCCTGGTCTACATGGTGAGTTCCAGGACAGCTAGGGATATATAGAGAGACCCTGTCCCAAAGGAAAAAAGAAGGGAGGGAGGGAAAAGAGAGGGAGGAAGAGAGAAGAGAGAAGAGAGAAGAGAGGAGAGAGAGAGAGAGAGAGAGAGAGAGAGAGAGAGAGAGAGAGAGAGAGAGAGAGAGACTGATACATGGCCCTGCATGGAAGCTGCTTGCATTGCTCTTGGCTTTGAATGAACTATTTTGTGGCTCTCTACTGTTTCAGAGGTCCTTGCCATGTCTTGTTTGAGAGTGGGAGTGACAAATTAGAAGCAAGAATGGAGAGGGTTCTTCTGGGTACTTTCTCACAGGCTCTATTATGTTATCTGCAGATCTGCCAAAAGCCTTAGAACGTATCTGGGGTCTGATATTTATAAATATCCAAAGAAGATCACTATATTCCTCCTCAATAAAGAAGTAAATAAATAAATAAGCAAATAAATCAAGTAGAGTGTACACACCTGTAACCCCAGCACTTGGCTAGCTAAGGCAGAATGAGTTTAAGGCCAGGCTAAGCTATGTAGCAAAACCCTATCTCTAGATAAATAAACAAAAAAGTTACAGAGGTTTGGACTATGGTGACAAAAATCTTTAAGCCTAACACTCTGGAGGCAGAAGCAGGTAGGTCTCTGTGAGTTCGGGGCCAGCCTGGTCTATTGATGAGTTCTAAGGCAGTCAGGGATATATAGAGAATCCCTGTCTCAATACATCCCCCTACACCATGTCACAAAAAATAACACAATTGAGGAGAAAAATTTAGAAGACTAAAGAGTCAAGAAAATTTAAACACAATACTGTTTATGAGAAGATGTAAGTCCTGTCAATAGTGTTGCTCATGGGATCAGTGGCTTCTGGGAACCCACTTTGTGATTACTGCCTTTAGGCTGTGGCTGGGCCACCCTTGGGAGCTGCTGGGTGAAATGTGGCTCCCTGTGAAATCCCCATCACCCAAAGGAGCCTGGGATAAAAGAGCAGCCAGATCCAAGCTCTGGTGCCAAGGCAGAGCTGAGTGGTATGTTTGCCTGAGCGACAGTCTCCCCTGGAGGGGTCACGCTAAAGGAATGGAGCGGTAGGCTGTATGCATATGTGTGTGTGTGTGTGAGGGGTGTCACCTGGGCTGCTCAGGCAGTAGACAAGTTAGTGACCTTGATGGGAGGGTATTCATAGCTTCTGCAGAGGTCTGTCTCCTGAGGAACACAGGGTACAAGAGGTCATAAAGATGCAAAACCAGGAGTGACAGTGTTGTTCTGCCATCCTACAAGCATTCCGAAGTGATAGGGTGAGATGAGATTCAAGAGAGTTTGGCAAATCTCCAGGATGCCACCGCATGGGGGCTTTAGGACACATTTCAAGTGAAGTGTAATAAGAGAACTTAAAACCCAGCATGCCCAGAGTGCCATGGGAAAACAAAGTTTTGGATTGTCCTGTAAAGGGTGAGAAGTGAGCTTGCGTATCTTGAACAACAGGATGAGTATATTTTAGTGCTAAAGTTAAGTAGGGATTAAAGATAACAGAAACCTAGATTTAGTCTCTTGCCTGTTGGTTGGCTTCATATGAATCCTACTGGGTTTGTTTTTATTTGTTTATTTTTTGTCACTTTGAAAAAGGCTGAGGGTCCTTTGGGAAGAATATATATTATCATTCCTTTGAAAATCTTGATGAGTTGGGCACAGAGCTTAGTGCTTGACTAGCACATGTAGAGCCCCAGGTTTGGTCCCCAACAGGGCAAAAGCAAGTCCTTGAGACTTTGAAATGTTACGTAGGATTAGCATTTCTCAATGCTTTGGACTCGGTGACATAGGTAATTGGAGGAACATCAAATTTGTCACAAAGTAGGACAGTTTTCCTTGTAATTAGGGTTACTTTTGTCATGTCAACTGTTTTGAGCTTTCCATTTCCTGTTGGTTTTAGTTATTTGTTGTGACAGGCATCACTATAGAGCCCCAGCTCTAATAATCAGAAGCTGATTAAAAAAGCTGGATCTGAACTTTAAGGCCAGTGCCCGGTTCTCCTGCTTCCTCAGCTGTCACCCTCAGCTCCCAAACAGCTGGGCTTCATGGGTTGCCTAGAAGTTATTTTCTACAGAGTGGACGACCAAGGCATTAGTTTTACATTGTGTCCTTGAAGTGGAGCAATTGTCATCTAAAATTCTCAAGTTTGACCATTTGGGTTAAGAGAAAAGCCACTTACCTCAAGTTATCTAATCAACGTGATCAAAATTGGGAACTCTTTAGACGTGTTTAGTAGTGCATACCTGTAATTCAAACACTTGGGAGGCTGAGCTATAAGGACTGGGGTTTCAAGCTAGCCTGGACCACATAGTGAGACTATCTCAAACAAAGAGCAAATAAGGGTTGATAAGATTGCTTAGTGGGTACAGCGCTTGTCACATAAGCCTGACAGTCTGAGTCCCATGCCTGGAAACCATGATAGAAAGAGAGAACTGACTACCAAATGTTGTCCTCTGATCTCCACATAGAGTAGTAACACACATACACACACACACAGAGAGAGAGAGAGAGAGAGAGAGAGAGAGAGAGAGAGAGAGAGAGAGAGACAGAGACAGAGACAGAGACAGAGAGACAGAGAGAACAAAACCTCCAATACACTGGATTTTAAAGATGCGTCACGAAGAATAGTTTTTAAATTTACATTCTATTTTTTGTGTAAGAGTGCACACAGGCACAGTGGTGAACATCAAGTTGCTTTTTTTATAGTACAACGTTGGTTCCAGTAGTTACTCTTTTAGCCATTGCATACCATCAATATTCCCGTTACCAAACAAAACCAACATTTGCTAGTATCTTGTCTGTTCAGCTGTCAATAGTACTATTGATCACTCTGCCCTTGGCTTCTGTGTTTGAATTCAGAGTTTGCTAACCTCTTACCCTCTGTGTGTTCCACTGTCTTTTTAACCTTTCTCAAAGCTTGTCTAATTTGGTCATTGCTATTGTTTGTTTGCACATTTTTCAAGACAAAGTCTCATCGTGTAGCCAGAAACTTAGCCCCTCTCAACCCGCTCCCCAGTGCTGTGATTATATGCCTGTGCCAAAATCTACTTTTTATTCTGATTTGCTGCCTTAGGGCCAGCGAGATGGCACAGTGGATAGGGGTGCTTAGTGCTGAATCTGACAAGTTGAGTTGGGTCCCTGGGACCTACATTGTAGAAGAGTAAGAGAACTGACTTCTGTTAGCTATATTCTGACCTCTGTATACATGTCATAGCACACCTACGTAAATTTACATAAATAGGTAAATAAATGTAATAAGTAAACAAACTAAAACTCTGCCTAACTATGTCATGACATCGTTATGAAGATTAAATTAGTTTATGGGCATATGAATTGACTACATTGCATGGTAGTTGGAAAATATTCTGAGTTTTGTAGTCTTATTTTTCCCCCTAATTTCTTCAGCTTGAGCTTGCAATCATCCTAGGCTTTTTCTCCCCTTTATGACAAAACTCACTGAATTTCACAGAATGCCTTTGTGATGGTTATTCCCAGTTGTCAACTGGACTCTATCTGTAATGAACTACAATCCAGAAATGGAGGACACACTTGTGATCTAGATCTTGAAGCTGGAAGACACAGGTTTTTGATCTGGATCTTGAAGTGAGACGACACAAGATTTTGCTCCTGATCTTGAGGTAGAGTGTTCATGAAAAGCTTAGGATTATGCCAAGAGATACATGCCTGTAATCCCAGGAGACAGAGGCAAGCAGATCTCTGAGTTCAAGGCCAGCCTCGGACAGAGCAAGTTCCAAGTAAAGAGGAGCCTAGGTCTAAGCACAGTGGTACACACCTTTAATCTGGGTCATACCTTCTGCTAGAAGCCTACAGAAGGACAGTGGGAAATGGAAGGGTTGGTTTTTCTTCACTTGCTTGTACTTGCTTACGACCACATCTGCTGGATCCTGCTTCTTCAGGGTTCCAGCTTATACATAAGACCAGCTGAAACACACAACATCATGGGACTGAGCAAATACTAGATTCTTGTACTTCCCATTCATCACTGGCCATTGTTGGGTTAGTTGGACTACAACCTGTAAGTTATTCCAATAAATTACATATCCATCCATATATATACATACACATATACCTACACACACATACACATACATACATACACACATACACATACACACACACGCATATATACATACATACATACATACATACATACATATTCATCTATAAGTTTTGTGACTCAAAAAAACTCTGATTAATAAAACCTTTGGGTCAATTGTTCAGAGTTTTAAAAATGTATTATGTCTGACCCACGGTCCCGACCTTATCACGTATTGAATGGGCTGTTACTAGTTTTTCTGATCTAGGGAAACCAGCTCCCCAAGTCCAGCATCAACACAGTTTTGAAGATGCAAATCTGGTATTAACTAAGCCTGGTTTAAGTCCACCAGTGGCTCCCACAGAGTACACAGTGAGGTCCGGGAGGGTTAGGGTTAGGGTTAGGGTTAGGGTGTCACTTCTCTCTAGAGTCTAGAGCTGGACTCTTCCTGTAAGTGTGGCATCATGGCCATTGTTGGATTGAGAAGTTCTACAGTGTGGTCTTGCTGTGAGGGACTGACTCTAAGTGTCCAGGTTAAGAATCCCCCCTACCCCCTTCCCCGCCATCCTGAAGCTGGCAGTCTGGGAAAGGTTAAGGTAAATAAATGTAATAGGCAATTCTAGCAATTTTGAAGCAGAGACAGAAGGATTAAACCATTTAAGCTAGCCTGGGCTACATAGCAAGTTTTTGTATCCTAGAAACAAAAGCATCTGCCATTTAGAAAACTGACCCTTGTAAAAAAAATGTCAGAGAACAGTAAAAATGTCTTATGTACTTGAATGGAATAAAAAAAAATCAGAACTTGGTTGAAATTCTATCTAGAGAATTAACCATTAATATACATTAGTAATATACTAACATTTAAGGAGATATACTAAAAAGACATTGATTTAATCAGTAACCCAACCTTAAAGAATAATTATTAACTAATATTTTATAATTTTATCTTACGAAATAACCTTTAAGTTTGGGATGGAATTGGCTGCTTTGGAGAGCCTGCTTCATGGGATGCTGACACAGGACGACCAGCTGGATGTTGGTTCCTGGTGAGACCCTGTCTCAGGGACAATCACACCAGAGGAGAAAACGTAACTGAAGATAACATAACTGGAAGTTTGGGGGAAAGGAATCATTTGGAACTTAATGATTAGTATGTTTTCAAATTAAATCAAGCACCAGGTGTTTCTCCTTTGATTTACATGGACTTGTGTTCTTGAAAGAATGCAATGTATTTCTGATATTCCGGTAGGATCTGTTTCAGGTAGACTTTTAGTTACTGTGAATTGCCATTGCAAACGAATCTTTTTAATTACGGTTGGTATTGCACTTCTAACAGCATATAATATTTGCCATGAGCATTTAACAATTTTATTTTTTTGCTTCTAGATATATGTTTTCTTTTTAAAAAGTTTAAAACCATTTATTTATTTGGGGTGCTTGCGTACACACTATGTGCATGCATGCACGTGTGTGCATATGCGTGCCACAGCTCCGGTATGAGACCAGCTTTCAGAAGTGACTTCTCTGTTCCCACTCTGTGGGTTTCGGAGATTGACCTCAGATTTAGCTCTGCTAAGCCATCTTGCCAGATGTATGCTTTGTTTAAAGAGTATTCCTGTAAATATTTTGTAGGCTCCCAAAATGTCTTCAAACCTGGAAGCCAGTGAATGTCAAAATTTATCTTTTTTCAGAAGGTATTTGCAAATCTCCTGTGGTAAAAACAGATCGGATGTAATTTTCAGATTTGTTAACTTTTTCTTTCATATAAAGAAGAGTCATTGTCATATCTGGTCACATGTAAGTGGCTTTTCTCTCACGCTTCTAAAAGGAAAGAAAGGAAGAAACATGTGATGGCTAGTTTTGATGTCAACTTGACACAAGCTAGAATCACATGAGAGAAGGTAAGCTCTATTGAGAAAATGCCTCAGTCAGGTCAGGTTGTAGGCAAGCCTCAGGGCACTTCCTTAATTAGTGACTGATGGATGGGCCTAAACAATGTGCATGAGGACATCTCTGGGATGGTAGTCCTGGGTTTCAAAAGAAAGTAGACCGAGTAAACCATGGGGAACACTCCAGCGATAGTTTTAAAACATTTTTATAGATTGCTCAGTGATCTCTGCATCAGGTCCTGTCGTTGGGTTCCTACCCTGACTTCCTTCACGACAGACTTGTGCTACGGAAGTGTAAGCAAAATAAACCTTTTTCTTCCCTAAGACACTTTTGGTCATGGTGTCTCATCACAGCAATTAGTCCCTAAGGCAGCTTTTTCATGTAGCTCACAGTTTGGGAGGGTCAAAGGGTAAGGACCAGGCAGGACTATGCATTCAGCCTCTGGTGAGAGACATCTTCTCTATGGCAGCAGAAGGTACCTGGTAGGAATGTGTGCAGGAGTGCCAAGCATTGTGTGGAGGAAAAACATCAACTATGGACTGATCTCAGCTTCCCAGTCTGAGAGGCCTAACCCACTTTCATTAGATGAGAATCAATTCTTCTTGAAATGGCGTCTTTATTACACAATTACCTCCTGCTAAGCCTCTCTTCATCCACCACATCTCAACGCTTTATTTTGGGGATTCAACCTTCTAGGATATGACCCTTTGTGGGAAAAAAGTATAATTAAACCATATTTCTCTATTTTTTGTAATCTGTTAACTGACATATGCAATTTTCAATAGACATTTGGATACTGTTATACTTTAGCATAGCTAGCCAATATGACTCTCTCCCCAACCCCATTGCCTTTTGTGTGTGTGTGTGTGTGTGTGTGTGTGTGTGTATGTGTGTGTGTGTGTGTGTGTGAATTATCTAAACAGAGAAGAAAAGAAAAGAAAAGAAAAGAAAAGAAGAGAAAAAGGGGTTGGAGAGAAAGCTTAGCAGTTAAAGAACACTTGATGCTTCCAGAAGACTCAGGTTTAACTCCCAGCATCACATGGTGGATCACAGTCACTGTATATGACTTCAGATCCAGGGTATCCAACACCTTCTTCTGTCCTGCTTGGGCATTGCATACATGTAGTATCCAGACATACATAGGCAACATACCTATACACATTAAAAGCTTTGTTGGTTTATAGACTTTGGTTAGACACAATGTAAATGAGGCATATGTTACTATTTCTCAGACAGTGGTTTCCAAAGACTATGGTTATCCAGCTGTGGTACATGCCTCTTTTCCCAGTCCTTGGGAGTCAGAAGTACGAGGATAGTTGCAAGTTCGAGGTCAGCGTGATCTACATAGTGAGTTCCAGGCTAACTAGGATTATAGAACAAGAACTTATCTGGAAAAAGTAAGGAGGAGGAAAAGGGAGACAAAAGAGCCAAAATTGACAACAGGATAAAAATCCAAATGTATTAAGATAAATGACTATTGTATTTTCATTGATATTATTTCTTAGTGGAGAAATAACTTTTTCTTTCTGTTTTCTTTCATTTAATATTCACTTCAAATTTCCTTTTCTATTATTTTATTTAAAGGAGAATTCTAGACTGTCTTCTAGGCTGTCTTTGGGTAGTTAATGGCCTCACCTGGACAAGTTCCCACCATATCTTTCACATCCTTTGTGTACTCTAGACAAATAAAACAGATGGGAACAATACTCTGAGCCAAGGAACACAGTGCCGTTGGAAATCTTTGCCTTATGTAGCTGCAGCCATGCTTGCTGTGGTGCTAGACAGCAGATGCTAAAATGCTACAGAGCCTGAGACAAGGGTCACAAAAACCCTGCAGCTTTCTCCCATCTACAGCCTTGGTCCTCCTGAAAGCCTAGAGTGGACCACTCCTCTCTCTCCCTGCTCCCTGAGCCCTCCCTCCACTCTGGGTCTGGAGAGATAGCTCAGCAGATAAGCACATGGCTGCTCTTACAGAGGTTCTGAGTTCAATTCTCAGTACCCCCATGAGAGCTCAAAATTGTCTAACTCCAGTCAGTTCCAGGAGATCTAACACCCTCACACAGTCACATGCAAGCAAAACACCAATGTATACAAAAAAAGAAATAAATTATAAACCTTAGCTTCCCCTAGGGAAATTTTTTCTCTTTGCCCCACCACCCTTTCCCCCAGGGAGCAATTCTGGTTTTTGCACAGTTTTGTACTTTAGACAGCTCACATAGATGTCTTTTGCAAATCTTCCTTCTTTACTAGCTCTAGTGCTTCCTGGGAACAAGCAGATTCTCGGAGCCAAGCATAAGTGAGGCCTGTTACTCAAATGTTTGTTGGATAAATATTGAGCGGTTGTGAGTGAGCTGCCTTAATCACAAATGATGTAATTCTTGTAATCATTGACTTGGAATGATAATACCCTGAGCAGATCAATTAGGTAACATTTGAAAAGAGACTACAACGCTTTGTGTCCGTATCAAGTGCATTGAAGATAATTATTTTAAAACCCAGACAAGCATTTTGGTTGAAATGTTTTAACTTTGTAGAACAGGTTGGCGGGGAGTGTCACCGTAGTTAAGAATGTGACCTTTCAAGTTAGGACTTCCAGGTTTTACTCCTAGTTTAGGTGCTTGCTCTGTTAACATGGAATTCCTCTCACTGTATTTTACCATCTGTAAAATGAAACAACACTCCAACCCCTCCCTTTTCAGTGAATAAAAAAAAAAACATAGGATATGCCACACCCAAACTCTGTATGTATTAAGCAATAAATAAATGGCTCCCATTATTTGTAGGCCAAATGTTTCTGAAGCTCAACTATGTAATCAGCTCTGAACATTTTGTTTGTTTTCTAGTTTCCCTAGTGTATATTGTGTGGGCAGGTGTTCAGATCTGACCCAGCGCCACTGATGGCGAGTCTCCCAGGATCTACTTACAGTGAGACTACGGTTGACATTTCAGATTTCATGCTTTTTTGATTTCTTCTTTCCCCGACTTCTCTCTCTGCCTCTTTGCTGATGCAAGTCTTTGATTGTAATGTTTGAAGCAGAGGCTGGGAAGGAAGAAGATGCCAGCATAGTTACGTCTAAACTTTTTCATAGATGCCTCAGTAGCTTGGGATCCCAGGAGAGTGAATTGGGTCCAGGACTGAAGCTTAAGTGGAAAGAAGGTGTAATATTCAGAAGAGAGCTAAATGCAGAAATTGAAGTGAATAGTTGAGCTGAGATATCAACTCAAAGGCTTTAGACTTCATGATAGCTTTCTAGGGGAGACTGAGGAAGGAGGGAGTAGCTACTCCCTCATACCTGGGCTTGTGGAAAAGAAAGACAGTTGAAATTCTTAAGCCCTAAAGTGATCTTAGCTGAGAGCAGGGTTTTCACTTCAAGGTCTCCAGGCAAGCCATTTGTTCCAGGTTTGGATGAAGGAGACAGAGAGGAAAATTGCATTGATGTTTAAGATGAAAAGAGTTCAGACATTTAGAGTATCTTCTTGTTCCTTTTCTCCAAGGGAAGACTCATCCTGACTGGAGCTGGCTGGCTTTAGTCTCTGATAGGCTCTTTGTCTCTAATCTGAGTCTGAAGAATGATAAAGGTGGGATACTGGGGCATATATTGCCCTAATACATACCTCTGCTTTCAGAATACTGGTGTCTACTTCCTGATGGAGAACCCCAAGCTGGCCTAAGATATTTTAAAGAAACCGTGCAGTTTGCTTTGCTCTGATTCATTTTGTGCAGAGAAACAACTGTGCTGTCTGCTGAGTCTTTAATCAAAGCATTCTCAAAGCTTGAACATCTCAGTACTTTGGGCAAAAGACAATACTCATCTAAGGTAGCATGGTGCTGTGAGGTTCAGTTGTCATTGATTTGGGAATGATTCCAGTTTGCTTTAGTTTAATTGTGGACTTTTCAGGGCCTTGATGCCTGAATTACTACTATACTGCTCATCTAAGTACATACTGGAAAGGATCAAAAGAAAATTGGTGACCAAGAGGAAACCCTACTGCATATGTGTAGGTTTTGCGTACAAGACAAATGACTTACTGCCTTGAAGAAATAGATATTAATAAGTCAACTATCTGATTCTTAAGGTACCAAAATTGCTTCTTTTTATATTTCTAGGGGTACCCACCAGAACACAAGCTGGGGGACTATGGTTTTGGGGAACTATGGTTTCAAGTGAGAGACACAACGAGATGAGAATGGTTAATGACCAAAACTCAGCCAGGTTCTCTTGGTTTATGCTTTTCTCAAGAAAACTACAGGAGGCAGGACAAACAACTCACTCCCCTTTCCTTAGGCACGCAGTTTTGAATGCTCTGAGCCCGACCCCCATTCCATTCTCCTCTACCTTCATGTGCCTGAACATACAATAGAAGTCAGGCATTTTTGTCTTCCCGGCATGAAATGCCATCTAAGTCAACAATATTGCTTTTCTACTTACAAATAGAAAATACTACTAGTCCCCAATCATTCTTGGAATCCTCTTTAACCCTATCATGGAGAGTCCTGAGTCTTAGGGTGTGAAGATTTGTGTCTGAGACTTGCCTGTTCAGCCTGTAGTATTGAGAAATGGACTCAGCTTTCATATCTGAGAAATGGAATGTTGAGATTCACAACGATTAAAGGACTGCGTGAGATGCCTTGACTAATCTGAATTGCTTCAAGTTCAACTCACAAAGAGCTAAGGTCTCCTTTGTCCTTCTTGAGTACAGAGATGGTTTCTATGCACTCTCTCTGTCTCTGTCTCTGACTGTCTCTCTCTCTCTCTGACTAGGTCTCACAAGGTAGCCCATGGTGGCCTTCAGCTGCTGAGTGCTGGGAATATAATTCAGCAAGTATGTAGCAGGTCCACAGCCAAGAGTGTTGAAGAAGGCTTTTGTTTGTTTGATTGGTTTTGTGCCCCCCAAGGTGATTGTGTTCATGTAAAGGCTTCTTTGCTCCTCAGTGAACTTGTTAGGGACCAAGGTTAAACTTAGGTCTCTTTTACTAATTCTGTGTCAGGCATGCAGCAACCGCCTCATAAAGATGCCAAACTGGATGGATGCAGACCAGGTTGGCAGCCCACTCTGGAGGAAATAAGTCTACTGTATCCCATGTAGATTTGGCTTTACTTTCTATATTAGTGGATGGAGAGGTCTTTAATGACCTGGGAACCTAGACAAACATTCATAAAGAAAGAGCAATGCATGACACTGGGAATAACAAAGAATCCCAAGGAGAACACAGATGTTTGCCTGTAAGTTCAATGAACTCCATAAAACTGCTCCAGGATAAAACATATCCGCCAACAACAGGAATTAGAACCTACTAAAGACTGAACAAAGAATCAGAGGGGAAAAAAAAAACCCACTTATTGTGAATAAACCACTGGTTGGATTTGCACAGCTGCGTTTTCCTTGGAAAAGACTCGTGAGTCATGGCCGGTATGGAACCTGTGCTGACTTGTTTTCTTGGTACCATTTTCAGTGTCAACATTATTACCATTACTTGATAGAAACATCCTGACGAAAAGCAGCTTATAGGAGAGAGGTTCCTATGGCTTACAACTGTAGGCTACAGTCAACCATTGCAGGGAAATGACAAATGGCAGAAGCTTGAGATATCTGGTGACATCATACCCACCGTCAAAGGCATATAGAAATAAATTCAACTACTTGTGTACCTCTGTGCTGACTTCTTAAATAAGCCTCCAAGGGCTCACAGTCAATGCAGGAGTTCCTAGGGCCCGGGGATATGGAGTCTTGCTATTTTCCCCATCACTAGTATGGGACATAAAGGAAAGAAAACACACTAACTGCTAACCCTCCTGTGCCTTACCTTCCTAAATTCTAAAGTGGTTATTAAAATGTGTTTGCCCAGTTCCATTTGAGGATGGCATTAGGGATGTGGGAGAAGGGAGCTGAATGAAAGTTTTCAGAAAAGGACCATGCAATCCTCTGTACTGAATGCCTACAACGATTGCACATTTAACCCTATATATTTTCTTTCATAATCTGCGGTTAAGATGCAATGAGAAGCGATGTGTGGGGGTACACTCTTTTAATCCTAACACTACAGAGACAGAGGCAGAAGGATCTTTGTGAGTTCAAGTCCAGCCTGGTTTACATAGTGAGTTCCAGGTCAACTAGTGCAATATGGTTACACTTACAATGACGACAACAACAGCAGCAACAACAACACTC
Source organism: Rattus norvegicus (assembly GCF_021556685.1). Taxonomy (NCBI): domain Eukaryota; kingdom Metazoa; phylum Chordata; class Mammalia; order Rodentia; family Muridae; genus Rattus; species Rattus norvegicus. The sequence goes on from NC_141553.1 coordinate 44,148,096, forward strand.
TAGCAGCTGACATGGCTCACTTTTGGTTTTTGGGCTTTTTCCTCTTCAGATTGTGATGAAAAATCACCTTTTCCCTTCGCTCATTATGAAGGGACTTTGGCTTTGAAAGTCATGTCAATAATATTTATTTATATGTTTCGCATAAGAATAGACTTCGAATGGCCATCTGCTCAATATTTATTGACGGAATGAAAGAACTCCATATTATCATAAAAGAAAAAGATACTTAGCTTTATGTGTATGTGTATGTACCTGTGTGTATGTATATATAGCACATGTGTTCAGGAACCACAGACCATGGCAGCTCACAACTCCTTATAACTTTAGTTCCAGGGACTCCAACACCAACAGCTATTTCTGTTCCATTCATGTTCTATGAGCATTAGCACATGTATACGCAGACAGACAGACAGACAGACAGACAGACACACACACACACACACACACACACACACACCATGCAGATATAGACACTGAAAAGAGTAAAAATAAATATTAAAAAAGCCAGTTTCATTGTTACAAACACCAGAAGTCCTGAGGTAGGCAGGCTCTGTAGATAAACTGTTTTTGCCTCACACAAGGTCCCTTGTGCTCCAGAGTGGGGATAGCAGATAGCCTGAAGGCCTAGCAGGGATATACTGCTGGTAGGAACTGAGCCTAGAAATAAAGGCATTTGCAGGCCCAGTTTGATATGTAGCCTTGATTTCTTAGGTCACCTTTTCACTGACTCTAGCACATGATACTAATTTACATGGTACAAATTTCCCTAATGGACTGACTTCTGATTTTGTTTACAGATTACTCAGTGCTTGGAATACCTGAATTGCTTTTGCATTCTTTCTCCATTCTGAACAGTACTATTTGAGCTCAATTGTCAGGCTTTGTAACTAAGATTAGACTGAACATACTTTTGGATGCAAAGAGGAAACTCTGTGTTATGTACTACTCAAGTCTAATGTTAGATATTATTATGTAGTAATTACATAATGACTTTCTTCAGCATAATTCTTAAACTTTATTTTCTATATGCCTTCTATGGTCTTAGTGGCAGTTTCTCTTGACATATGGTCTTCAGAAGAAGTGAATCCTTCTAGGCCCTTTCTGCTTCAAACTCTGTAGAAAGCCACAAACATAAGAATTCATCTTGGGATTGGGGATTTAGCTCAGTGGTAGAGCACTTACCTAGGAAGCGCAAGGCCCTGGGTTCGGTCCCCAGCTCCGAAAAACAGAACCAAAAAAAAAAAAAAAAGAGTAAGATGCTCTACTTAACATTTTGGGCTGGGGATTTAGCTCAGTGGTAGAGCGCTTGCCTAGGAAGCGCAAGGCCCTGGGTTCGGTCCCCAGCTCCGAAAAAAAAAAAAAAAAGAAACAAAAAAAAAAAAAAAGAATTCATCTTGTCTATCAGCCATTTAGAGTTTGAGAGGCAGATACACGGAGAGGAAGAGCATGCACATGAAAGCCAATGAAACCTTGGTTTGAACTCAGGTTTTCCTTTATAGATTTTTGCAACTTTTTTCAAACCTTTGATTTTTCATTTTTTCTTACCTACAGAGAAGGGCATGAAGGGCTAGCTTTTAGGGAAATTGACAATAAAGTTAATGATCAGAAACCTCCAGCATAACCCTTGAACTCAGTAGCAGCTACGACACAGACTGTATTCTGTATTTTCTTCTTATAACTTCTAAAATTACAGCTTCCAGAATTCAATGAAGACATGAAATACTTCTCATTGCATAAAATGTAAAGAAGTACATTTGCTTATTTCTACCTATGTTTACATCAGGTCCATGCTAGTCCTCTTTGTGCCTGGTAGACATTGAGTTCTTTGTTTGTTTGTATGTTTGTTTGAGACAGGGTTTCTCTTCGTAGCCCTGGCTGTCCTGGAACTCACTTTGTAGACCAGGCTGGCCTTGGACTCAGAGATACACTTCCCTCTGCCTCCTGATTGCTGGGATTAAAAGTGTACACTACCAAGACCCAGAAACATTGAGTTCTTATGTTGTCTTTATGGTGGTACAAATGTGACATATATAAACCAATTCCATATGCATATCTGTTGTGTGACCTCTTCCTTCAAGCAGGACGTCTTCCCTTTAAGGTTCTCCTGCTGTTTTGTTTAAGACAAAGTCTATTACATGGGTCTGGCTATCTTGGAACTCACTAGGTAGACCAGGCATGTTGGGAATTAAATCCAGGTCCTCTGCAAGAACAGCAAGCGATAGTAACCACTGAACCATCTCTCTAATCCCATCTTAAAAATTAGGGTATAGATCTGTATTAAGGTCTTTTGTCCATTTTGTTTGTATGTTCATCTATCTATCTATCTATCTATCTATCTATCTATCTATCTATCTATCTATCTATCTATCCATCCATCCATCTATCTATCTCTCTATCTACCTACCTACCTACCTACCTACCTATTTATCTAGGACATAATATATCCTTGGTTGTCCTGGAATTCACTGTGTAAACCAGGCTAGCCTCAAACTCACATAGATCTCCATGCCTTAGCCTCCTTGAGTGCTGGGATTAAAGGCATGAGGTATCATGAGGTATCTTTGACTTGTTTCAAATTAATTTTTGTGCAAGATGAGAGGCATAGTTCTCATTTGGTTCTTTCACATGTGGAAGTCAGATTCCCTAGCACTCTTTGTTAGACAGTGCTTCTTTATTTCATTTTAATCCAATTTATGTTTTTGTCATGTTTGAAAAATTTAGGTGGCTATAACTGTAGAATTATTTATTCTATTTTACTTCCTACATGCCTGTTTTTATGCTGGTGTCTTGTGCTTTTTGTTACTATTGCACTGTGACATAATTTTAGACTGGATATTGTAATAGCTACAGCATTGATTTATTTTGGCTAAAGATTGTTTCAGTTGTTTGATTACCTTTTGGATTCCATTTACATATTTAGGATTTTCATGTTCTGCGACGAGTGTTATTGAGACTTTCAGAGGAGTGCATTGAATTTGTAGATCACTTTCTATATGATAGTCATTTTTACAATGTTAATTCATCTTCTCCATGAGCATGGGAGGTCATTCTGCTCTCTGCTGTCTTCTTCAATTGCTTTCTTCATTGTTTCAGTATTTTTATGGTTGAAGTCTTTTAATGTTACTCGTAGATTGCTTTTGAACTATTGTGATTGGATAATTTTCCTCTCAGTGAGCTTGTTACTGATAGGTTTTTGTAGACATGAATTGATATTAGTTAGTTGTCAATCATTACTAATGGCATATTATTTACACATGGTTTTATTGAAGTATCTGGAACCTTTCATCTTTGTCCATCTTGGCTTGTGTTTCTTAATCAAAAGAGCATTTTCACATATAATCATCCCATATGACAACTATGAAATTTGATAAAAGTCTTTCCGTTAGGGGAAAGTCTTCCATTGCTTTTGTTCACTTTCATTCTTTCAGTGAAACAAGTCATTCCGAATCCCTGCTGCCTGCATGCTAGTTCTCAGAGGCTTTTCAGAGGATGGGTTGGTCCTGAGAATCTGATATTACAGCATTTTGTGATAAGATGATGCTGAGGAAGAGAGAGCCGGGTCTTCACCTGGCTCTAACTAAAGACTGGGATATTTTGGCCGGACCAATTTTCTTTCTTCCTGAATATCTCTTTAAACTCCACCTTCTACCCTGTTCATGAATCTCAAAAAATTTCCTATTTAATTCACTCCCAGATTTCACCCCTCTGTGTGATTCCCTAAATATCATCTGGTCACACCGTGTCAACCTTCTCTGAATTATTGCTCTGTTTTCTGTGTGCTTTATCTGTGTAATATTATCTTATAATGGTCTCAGATTATTTTCTATGATTTTTAGAAATGATGTAGGTTCTCTCTAAGCAAGGATCATGTGTTGTTTTTGAATGAAAATATAACCTGTAGACTCCTATATTTAAATACGTGGTCATCAATTAGTAGAACTGTTTGGGAAGGATTAGGAGGTATGGCCTCATTGGAGGAGGTATTTCTCTGGAGTGGGCTTTGAGGTTTCTATTTCCAGTTAGATATCTCTCCTTTTTGTCTGTGAATCAATTGTAAGCTCTCAGCTAGTGTTTCAGCTACAGTGCCATGTTTTCCTAACTACTATCATGCTTCATGCTTCTCACCATGTCAAACATGGACTATAACTCTCTGAAAATTTAAGCCCCAAATAAATACTTTTTTTTATAAGTTGTCTTGATCATGGTGTCTTATCACAGCAATAGAAAAGTGAGATTGATTGTTTGAGCAAGCACTGTGAGAACATAATAGGTGCTTGATATTTATTAATTTGGCAAATTAAAATATATAATTGGTATAAAATTATTAATACATTAATGATTTTCTAGCTATCTAGTGATACTATGCTGAATGTGACTTTTATAAATCCAGTCTTTGTCAGTTCAAACATGAAAGTCTGTAACTAACACCCCATCAATGACATTCATAGTTGGTTTGTCCTTATCAAAAGCTACAAATCCACTATCTGAGTCAATGTTAGTTGAAGCTCTTTTGTTTAGACAGAGGTTTTGAAGCCAGCTGGAAGCAGGCACTATGACATCATTTGGACAGCTCTGTGGATGGAATGATCTAGATGTTTCAGTCATTGAAATAGCTAGATTGTTCCATGGTTTGCTTTGTTATTCGGCTATCATTGTTTGGCATGTAGGGACAGCATACTTTCCCACCTGCTTTCCCTCTGGAACTGATCTCGTTTGAATCACCAAGTGATGTTTTAAATGACTCCATTGGACTCTTTCTGCTGGGTCTTCTCACAGACACAAGTTTCCTTGCACTGTTGATTTTCCAACATTATATTGTTTTTTGTTTTTTTTTTACGTCAACACTTATATTTCTTAAAAATTTTAATATGTTTAATAAAGTTGTTTTTATAGAAGCTGCTCAGTTTAGACTGAGTTTTTTAGTCAAGAAAACTTCCAGTCTCCTTGGGGAACAGTTTATCAGTTTCTTAAGTCAGAAAACGATTCATTTCAGCCTCTATGATTTTGGTTAATCAACAGTATAAGTTTCCCTTTAACCAGCCTGTTCAGGAGTTATCACCCTATCCCATCTCTCTCATAGTGTCTAAAGCATCCCTATGCTGGCCTCAACTTGCTGTGTCGTTAATAGGACCCTGATATCTCAATCCTCTTACATCCAACTCCGAAGAACTGAGGTTATAGATGTGTCACTTCATGCCATGTTTACAAGGGTTCTATATGCTACCTTCAGCAGGGTCTGTGGAATGTGTGTCTGGGTGCCCACTTGTCATAGCTGTGGCAGTTGGATATCAGTCATTTGGTAATAAGGAGCCAGCACCTTCTAGCTAAGGCATGATTGCTTTCCTGCTCTCTGTATCAAAGAAATCTGTGAAACAGCACACACAAACCCAGTGTTGAAAGACACAAATGGCATGTGGGCTTTTTGCATATGCCCACCTACGTTCATACTCTTCAGCAGTGAATAAAAACAAAGCCAAACAAGTACTCTGGTTTGGAGCCACTCAGGTCAGTTTTACCTGAGTGCTATTCACTGTAACAGTTTGACTGATGTGACCATAGCTATCCAACAGTTTTGAGGACAAATTTCTGTAGAACTTCCATATATGAACCCAGATAGGTAAATTGTAGAGGATCAATATATTAGAAAATGATTCTCTCTCCACAGTTTGCTTAATATTTGATGTAGAACTAAGTTCTGGAGTTGACACAATGGTTAGCCAGATTAAGGGTAAGCTGGTTTCTCCATGAATCTTCATCCAGAGAGACTTCACTTGTACTGCAAGGTTCATGTCAGGGAGTACATGGATTCCTTTACATACGTCTTTGGGGCCTTTAACTTTCACTGTGAAAACTCTTCTAACAGTTAGGTACTCAAATTGTGGTTTAAATTAAGAACAGATTAACGACAGAAAATTCCTTGAAATGTTTTGGTATTGAACTGAGATTCAAATAAGACATGCTGGGCAGACAGAAATTGATTAGACTTCAAATGTACTGAACAAATATACTTTAGCACAAAGTAAAATAACAGAAGAGAAGTCATACACTATGTTCTTAGAAAGTTGGGGCTGGAGACATGGCTCAGGGGTTGAGAGCATTCGCTGCCTTCGCAGAGAACCTGGGTTCAAGTCCCAGTACCTTGAAAGCAGCTCACAGGTTTCTGTAACTCCAGGGGTCCTGAAACCCTCACCTAGACATACATGCAGACAAAATACCAATGTGCATAAAATAAAGTGAATAGATCATTAAAATATTTAAATAAAACTTATTGGAAAATAACCCATTTCTTTGTTTTGTCCCCCTTTAGGTTGTGTGGCTACATCCAGGTCACTGTCAGTTGGAAAAGCCATTGAGTTCTTGGAACTGTATTCTCTGTAGGATGAGAGGTGAGGACAGATGTTATTTTCTTTTTGAAGCAATATCTTGCTATTTTCTCCAGGTTGGGCTCTGAACTGAGCCCCGTAATAACAGACTCAAGCCATCAGACCTGATGTACACGGGCCCTGTTAACTGTTCCAGCATTCTTCTTGTTTTCTTTCTCTCTTGTACCCGGCTCAGCTGCCTTCTAAGACAGAGCCTTTCTTAAACTAGAGCCTGAATTTACAAAAAGCATCCTTTACATTTCGGTACCATGTTTATTCATATTTATATGTTTAATAATATATAATTAATGTAATATAATATGTAATACATGATACACAATATATCACATACCATATATCATATATCATATATCATGTATCATATAAGAAACATATCATACATTAATCATATATAATATATCATATATAATATTATATCATATATCATATAATATAATCAATTTTACTATAATTGCAGAAAGAAAATTAAGGTAAGATCACCCATCATCTCTCGTCAAATAGAAATATCCCACACTCACCTTTGGACTTCAGAATTTACTGAATATTTCCAAGTGGCTTGCAGGCTGCTGATCCTTGGATGTGATTTCTTCCCTCAGAGCCACACCCCATTTGACAATCATCTACCTGTATCAGTTGTATCATTCTCTGCACTGTGGTGCCTGCTGCTTACAAGGATGTGTGCTACGTGTGGTTTTAGACCCTTTCTATGTGTCAACTGCTCTTCTGACAGTACCCTGAAAGTCCTCTCAGGTGAGGAAAGCGAAAGGCAGTCAGCATGGCGGGTACAGCAATGACCCCATCCTAGTATTCATACCCTAATTTCCAGTACCTTGCGTGAGTTTGTTACCTTATATGTGTTTTAAAAATGTGATCACAAGTCAGACATTGAGGTGGGGTGATCCCTCCAGATTATGTAAGTGGAAACAGAGTAATCATGCTATCTTTGAACCCTAGATACACTTTTCTGGTCAGTTGAGAGAAAAGTGTGACAGTGAGGAAGAGATTGGCTTCAAATGTACAGGAAGAGAGCATGAACAAAACTGTGGGAAACTCTAGAAAAGGCACAAAACTGTACTTTGAAACTCCAGGAGGAACAAAAGGCTTGTCAGACTTTTGATCTCTCTCAATGGACACATGTATTTGTGTTGTTTCGGTTTGCGATTGGTTGTCATGGCAGCAACATAAAACTAATACAGGTAGGTTGAGGGACATGTGTAGTCCTTAAATCTTGTATGTAGGGCTGGAAAGATGGCTCTGTGGTTATGAATACTTTCAGAAGCCCCAGGTTTGATTCCCAGTTCTCAGATGATGGCTCTAGTTCCAAGGCATCCAACAACCCTTTCTAGCTTCTGAAGGTACTAGTTATACATGAGGTGCATATGCATACACACAGACAAAGTCACTTCTACCGAGAAGTAAAAACAAATAAATATTAAAACCAAAAGAAACCCAGCATACACCAGAGTTAACTTTAAGAGGAAGAGAGCAGAAAAAGCAAGATGGAGCTCTGCTGTGTGGGGTGAATGGAGCACAATGCCAGCCCTGAGAGATGGGAACTGGAGGGTTTCTGGGGCTTAAGAATCAGCCACCCAAGCCAGCTGTTAAGTTTCAAATTCAGCGAGGAACTCCGTCTCAAAAGGATAAGGCAATAGATGAAAACAACCATGTGTCGTCCACAGATGCCTCTCTCTCTCTCTCTCTCTCTCTCTCTCTCTCTCTCTCTCTCTCTCTCTCACACACACACACACACACACACACACACACACACACACACACAGAATCGAGCAGAGAATGAAAGAATTAAAATTTCTTTCAACATGCCAATGGATTGAACCAACTTGAATTGAACCAAATTTACTTCCTTGACTCCTCTTTGTAGACTCTTATCTTTGCTAATAGCATGGTATAATAGCACAGTGTATAGACTCAATAGAAGGCAAGGTATGAATGATAGCAGGAAAAATTTCCATTATCTGTGTGAATGCCTGTTATGCTCCAGTAACAGCGACTGAGAAGGCAAAGATGACAATAGAAAAATGTAATCAAAGCTGTGTCACCCATGTGGTAATTGATGACAATCCAAAGAAAGGCCTTTGCTTCCACAGTTACAAGAAGGGACATTCCATCATACTTAGTTAAAACTAAGTTTACGGTATCCGGTTCATCTCAGGGCGCTGTGTCATACTGGCACACTATCTCAGCACCCTCACTATGACACTGTCTCTTCATTGTTTTATTTGCAGAGGAAAAACAAAGGAGGTGATTTGTAAATAATGACTGAACACAGGGCCCTTGGCAAAGCCTACCAGGAAGTTACTCCCATGGCCACCAAAGCAGCCTTCTAGAAGTGGGAGGTCATAGCTGGGAACTTTTCTGTAGTGGGGTCGTCTTGAGAACCTGGATAGGTATAGTTAAAATCTAATCCAGAAAACAGCAGCAAAGTAGTGGGTAAAGAGGTTTATGAAGCACCTGGAGTAATGGCTCAATGAGTACAGGGCCTTCTGCTCTGGTCCCTGGACCCAAGTAAAATGCTGAACATGGGCTACACAACTGCAATCTAAGAACTCTTATGGCAAAAACTCCTATGGCCCAGGCTCGGCCAAGAGTCAGCTACCCTAAAGGACACAGGTCATCCACAAGATAAAAGATAACCTGAGCTTCACAACATGGGGAATGGAAGGAACTAACTCTCCCAAAGTCTTCCTCTGATCCTGGCACAAAACGTCCCTCTATTAAAACAAGCTTTAAAGAGAATTATTGGATGAAATGAATTATTGGTTGAAATTATTGTTATTATAGCACTATACATCTTGATCTGTATATATGCTTATAGAATTAAGTCGCTTTGTTCCCATTAGGAAAAAAATTCCTGAAATTTTTTTATGAAGGTTGAAAGAGAAACTTTTTGGTAAAAGACTGATGTGTATATAAGAAGAAGATCTCTTTGTTCCCTCCCTTTCATCCCTTCCCTCCCCTGTACTCCTCTATCCTCCTTACCCCACCCCCAGTCTCTCTGTCATCCACTTTCCTTCTTTTCCTTTACTAGGCCATCAGGCACTGATCCAAGGCTTCATAGATGTTAGCCAGGTACCCCTCTCTATTTTCAGACAGGGTCCCACTAAGCTGTCCAACTCATCTTGCACTGAGTCTGTAGCCAAGGCTGCCTTTGAAGTTTTAATCCTCTTGCTTCAGTGTCCTGAGTAGTTGGGATTACAGGCCTGCAACTGAAATCAGCTTTTCATGTCTAAGGGAAAAGTTTGTTAAAGACTGGAATGAAATGCCACACATGATCTAACATACTGTTTCTCTTATTCTTTGTAGTATTGGGTATTAACCCAGGTCCTTGCATATGGTAAGGAAAAACTCCACTCCTGAGCCACCAGCCTTCAGAAGCCTTATTCTTACTTTGTATGCATAGAGTGTCCTAAGGATTGAACATAGGGCCATTTTGTACATGCTAGGCAAACACTCTACCCTGGAGCTATGATCTGGGTACTCTTTAGCCATTTTATTGTGAGGGTAACTCACTAAATTTCCCAGGGTAGCCTTGAATTCATCCTGCAGCTCAGGCAGGCCTTGAACTTCTCGAGTATGAAGACAGAACCTGTTCTTTACCCATCAGTGATCATTAAAAACCATTTTGAATTGAGAGAATGGCCCAGTTGAATGTTCAAGGGTTTGTGTAGTGTCCCATGACTATGTGTAGTGGTACCAGTTTCCTGATTTCTCATGGGGAGATCTGAGAAATCAGTGTCTTTCACTGCAAATATCCCTCCATCAGTACAAAGCTGTAAACACAGGGTCTTATATAGCCAGGCTTGCCTGAAACTCACTATGTAGCTGGTCTTAAATACATGATCAGCCTCTCTTAGCCTCAAGAGTCCAGCATTGCCTGCATGTACAACCTCCCCAACCAGTTAAACCTGTTTTAGAAGTCCACGATATTATTTAAGAAATTATTTCTCACCAAGTCTCTTTATTCTAATACTAACTCTTGAGAAGCTAAGGCAGGAGGATGACTATAAACTTAAGGGCAGCTTGGACTTCAGTGTCAGGACTCAAAACAGTATCCACAGATTATTTCTCTGGCAATGATTAGTCATAAAAGCCTACCATATAGACTTCTGCTCACATTTCCAATTTATAGTTCAGACATATGAATCATGAGGCCAAAGAGCTGTGAGAACAGATAGATTAACATGTCCTGGTTTTACCATCCTCTGAAAACTCTGCAGACATATAGACATGAGGGTAAAATAAGAAAGGGAGTCTTTTGTTATTGTTTGAGACTGTCTCACAACAGACCTCTGGTGGACTTCAAACTTACTGTACAGCAGAGGTTGGGTTTTTAACTCCTAATCCTTTTGCTTTGACCTCCTAAGGTCTAAGACTACAGACAAGCACCATATATACATCTTGTTGGGCTTGTGTCATTTGGAATTAAACATTTTCATAGCATGTGCTAAGACAATAAGACAACATAGCAATAAAATTAGTATCTTGTCTACCCTGTTCCTTACTCCCAGATAACATGAATGCATTTACTTACCTTGGCCAAATCACTACTGCCAGTATACATGTGAACTTGAAAGTTTAAATTTACTACATAATTTTAAATCAAATTTCATATCTTTCTTTCAACACAAGATTGATGTGTCTTTGTCTTTACTGTCTTTCAATCTATACTAATCTTTAGTATATACAGAGCAGTGGATACTCAGAGATAAATATACTCTATTTCTGGGCACTTGAATGACAGCAACTTCCTCTTTTCAAACAAAGGAGAGTTGGCTTTAATTTTTCCAAAACACTTCATGGTGCAGTGCTTCTGATCTCCCATTGTTTTGGCTCTTTGCTCTAAATTGGGTGAGACAATCAAGCCTAGGTCAGACCAATGTATTCCCTACACTGCTTCCTTCCCTTTCTAAGTCAAACGGACCCTGGGCTGCAAGGCTCTTGTTTGTGTGGCCTCTTGTTTGTGTGGCCTATACATTCTCCTTTCTTCTGTATGTCAAATGCTCATTGCTCTTGGGAGAATCTTCCTCACTCTGGCTCAGTTGCTCAGACAGAGTTCTCTGTCTATGGTGGCCTGTGTAGCCTACAGAGACTACTCTGGTCAGGAATGACTCGTGTGAATGGTCATGTGTTCCCAGGTATCCACCATATTAGTTGGCACAATTGGGAAAGACACCAAGACAGTCTAACGAAGCTTAAAACTGTTGATAAAGTTGTTGGTTTATCATGCTGAGAACAGACACTCTTTCCTGACTAAAGGACAGAAAACAGTCATGACTTTTCCTGGGGTTCTCAGTTACATCTCTAAAGCCAGTCTCTATTTCCTTGGCTCTCTGAGCTGCATTTCCCTCAACTGATGGGGAATCAAGTCCTGTTTGGTGATAGTGGTGGTTAATCTTGATTGTGAACTTGATACAGTCTGAAATTTCTGGAGAGGGTTAACTGAAGGGGCACACTCCCAAGTGAGCCACACCTACCAGGGGCTGGCCAGGATATAAAGAGATCCAAAAAAAATAGGCAGTGGTGCTTACCTCTCTGCCTCTGCTTCTTGCCGATGTGTGTATCTGTCTCTGCTGCTGTTGTTTGGAGTTCTTGTAGCGGGCACCCTTCACTGACATCAGACTCCAGCTTCTTCAGCCTTCCAATGTTTATTGAAGATCAGCAGCAACTCTCCAGGAATCTTCTAGGTTCTCAACTTCATGGACTGAGGTATCTATGAGATTCTCAGCTTCTCCAGTAAGCAAATGGAAGTTGTGGGACTCCTCCTTTAGGGTCTAAGTTACTTCAGGAAATTCCTTTTTATAATATACATTTGTATCTTATCAATTCTGCTCCTGTTCCTCTCATGAACCTTGCCTAATGCCACGCCATGATCATAAAGACAGTCTAGATATATCACAAAATGAATCAGGAGTCAGAACGATTTCATCATTTATTTAACAAAGCAGACTCTGGTCTAGTACTAGCAATGGCATGTGATTGTATCCATAAAAGACATTACTAATACATTACCACCTTGTGTTCTGGGCCTTATGTAGAGCTTTATTATTGTGCTTGAAGAAGCTGAAGCAACTTTTAAAATGGTAATATCTTGGTATTTGCCTTCTCTGCTTCCTCCTCTACTTTGCTTTTGAGACTGGCTCTTGCTCTGTGGTCTCCTTGTCCTCAACTAAGGTGGTCTCTGACTATGGTATATGAGCAATATATTTTCATTTCTCTGGCAAGAAATATAGTATTTTTCCTTTGTAGAAAAAAAATTTACCTCTTGTTTTTGTCAATCCAAAGGTCAAAATCCTTCATTAAAGAAGACAGTACAGGAACTCAAGGCAGGAACCTCAAGGCAGGAACTGACGCAGAGACTGCATTGGAGTGCTGCTTGCTGGCTTGCTTCCCATGTTTTGCTCAGCGTGTATTCTTATATTACCCAGTGGCGCCTGACCATGGGTGGAACGGCCTGCAGTGGGGTGGACATAGAGATCATTAATCAAGAGAATGTCTTACAGACCACAGACTTGGCGATAGGAATTTGTTTGAGACATTTTCACCATTGATGATTCTTCCCTCTTCCCAGATGATTTTAGCTTGTATCAAGTTGGCAATAAATTAATGAGGATACAGACTAAGCAAAATGTCTTCTAGGTTTGTATATATTGTGATAAGTAAGAGGACAGCCTTATGTTTTAAGGTCTGTAGAGGTGATCATGTTTTTGTCCTTTGTTCTATAAATGTGATGTACCACATTTATTACTTTGTGTGTGTCGAACCATCTTCTCACTCTAGGGGTAAATCTCCCTCACTGCTGTGTATAATATTTATATTGTAGCATTCTCTTTGGTTTGGAATAGTGTTTGGAGAACATTTTCTTCATTTGTATGTGTTTATATGAAAGATTAATAAGCTCCTTAATATCTACACATACTTTATGTGCTTACTCATGCAACAAGCATTAGAGGTCCCACTTTGTACTGGGCTCTGATCAAAGTTGCAAAGAACAGCCACGAACCTGGCAAACAGCCTATAGCTGCATCAATCTTGAATTCCAGTATGTAGAGCCTTCTGGGAGCACCCTCTTGGATTGTTTGTTTGTTTGTTTTATTTGTGTTTTTAGTGTTTACCACAATGCTAGGATGATTCTTTTTCTTTTTTCCATTTGATTTGGTTTTGGGGTTTGGGCGTTTAACCTAAGGACTTACTTATGCAAATACTCAGCCCCAGGAGAGGGCTTTTATTTCTGTAGATGAATTGTAAATGCAGAAGTTCTAAGTCCTTTGCCCCTGACACACAGCAGTTGAATGGACAATGGAAAATCTGGGTAGAAGTGGCCTGATTCTGGGGCCCACAAACCAGAGCATCACAGATAAACAGCTGTCAGTGTCACTGCCAGAAGTCTGATTAACGCCAGGGAATGTATTAACGTCTTGAAGGGAAGTATATCTTAAGTCATCAATCAGTCATTTGACTTTGGTCAAGGGATGTAAGAGCAGATTTTTCAAGATCACAGAGTATAAAGCAAAAGAAGGCTGAATAAAGAAACGAAAGTGGAGGAGGAAATGCAGGAAGAGGAGGAGGGGTGGAGAAGCTGTCTCTAGGTGGAGGAGGTGCAGAGTAACCAATACTGGCTTAGCACAGTTTCACTGTCTGGTCCCTTAGCCCTTGACACTTAACACATTATATTATTTAATCCTCGCCAAAGTGCTGTCTGGCTCCTAAGTCCCTGATCATGCAAGTCACTTGAGCTCTGTTAATTCTGTGGCCTCCAGGCCTAGGGTGAACCTTTAAGAGGTCCCAGATGAAAACAGGGCGGAGTTTGCAGCGTCTTCTCTCTGAATGGACTGTACCACATGAGAGGCGCTTTTGCTGTGAGAACTCGAGCTTTATTTGGTGGTGATGATTCTGGGTATAAGATGAGATGAGTTTGTGATGAGACTCAAGGCTGGGTTCTGATTTTTCCATTATTGCTAGGAATTAGGCATGAGCTAGCGGCCTCTTGATTAAAAAGCAAGTGGAAGACAGAGGAAGCCAAGCATGGATGCTTAATTCCTAAATTCCTAGAAGTCAACCGAAGGGGTGCATATATTTGTCTGAGTTTTGTTTGATGTTAAATGTGACTGTGTGCGTGTAGATATGAATGTGTGTGAAAAAGAAAAAGTGCTTGGGGTGTGTGTGTGTGTGTGTGTGTGTGTGTGTGTGTGTGTGTGTGCACAATTTCCAGAGAAATCTTTCCATGGGGGAACTTAGTTCTCTTTGGGGTTGAGAAGTATTTTTGTCAAGCTGAAGCACTGTTGTCCATGGTAGAATGAAGAGCCAGGCACCTTGTCCTCTCTTTCTCTAGGTGGATAAATGAATAATCTTCCTTCAAACATTTTGATTAGAGCATTTGCTAAGACTCACTAGGTAAACAATAGGTGCTGCTCTAACTAGAGTCTCTTTTTTTTATATATATATTATTTATTTATTTATTTTTCTTTTTTATTGGATATTTTATTTATTTACATTTCTTTTTTTTTATTAACTTGAGTATTTCTTATATACATTTCAAGTGTTATTCCCTTTTCCGGTTTCCGGGCAAACATCCCCCTCCCCCCTCCCCTTCCTTATGGGTGTTCCCCTCCCACCCTCCCCTAACTAGAGTCTCTTACTCCTCCACACACAAGAAGAGAATTGTCTAATAAGTGACTTAGGTGTGGCTACTGTGCTGTGGTTACATGTTAGTTGAGGGAGTAATTGAGTATGTGACTGAGTCAGGCAGAAGAATAAGCCTTCTTTGGCCTGAGCCCTGTGGGCAGTGAGTGATCACTAGGCTTTTGAGCAAGATAGTTATTGACATGATAGAAAAGTCTTGCCTTAAGTCTGGGCATGGCTGTGCTTGCCGGTAGTACCAGGACTTAGGAGGCAGTATCAGAAGAATGGGAACTCGAAAGGCCAGTTTCTATACTTGATGGTTAAAATGATATGTTTATGTTACATATATATGTCTATACATACTCACACATACATGTATACACACACACATATACACACACACACACACACACATATATACACACACACAGGCATATATATACACATGTGCACATATATCTACATATGCCCTCACATGAAAATATATCACACTGACACACATCTATTTATCGATATACACACACACATATGTATGTATAAACACACAGACATATACATACATACATGTATATATAGACACACATATCTATACACACATATCTGTATCTCTCTCTCCACACACATAAAATATACACACACACATATTTCTATCTCTGTATACACACATATATATCTAAATCTATACACACACAGGTACACAGATAATAAAAGGATACCCCTACTTGGTTTGGTGGGTGGAACATGCCTATAATCCCAGCATTTTGGATTCTTTGGCAGGAGGATCATGAGTTAATGAGATCCTGTCTCACTCAACCACTGCCCCCTGAAAGAAAATCAATAGGGAGAACTTTGTATTAACCCAGGAATATTGAAGTGTGGAAGAATTCATGTGTGTAGTATTGGCTTTGTGAATGATGGATGGTGACAAAGGACTTTGACCTGGGGAATATTGAATGAGTATTTAATGTCACACAGGCTTATAGGTGCAATAGTGCACATTTATAGATCTGTAGATCATATACTACCTACATAACAGTTTTGGAGTTGACAATCTCTTCTTCCACTATTCAAAAGGACACTGTGGAAAATATTGTTTTGAAGCATAGAGCTACTAAACAAATTTCATTTTGCAACTAGATGTTTTCCCTTCCATCAACGTATTGTCTCCTAAATTATTTACAACCCAAGAGCCTGCCTTAAGATATAAACAAAACCACTGACTTAGTCACTGTCTTAGTGCTGTGAAGACATAGCATGACCAAAGCAACTCGTAGCATTTAGTTGGGGTTTGCTTAGAGTTTCAGAGCTCTAATCTACTCGACTATGGCAGGGAGCACAACAGCACACAGGCAGATATGGTGCTGGAGAAATAGCTGAGAGCAACATCCTAAGCTAGAGGCCAAGAGGAAGAGAGAGGAGGGAGACTGGGCTTGACAGGGGCTTTTGAAACCTCAAATCCCATCTCCAGCGTCACTCTTCTCCCAACCACACCTACTCCAACAAGGACGCACCTCCTAATCCTTCTATTCCTTTCAAACAGTTCCCTGGTGCTAAGCCTCCAAGTGTATGAGCCTGGGGGTGGGGGGCATTCTTATACAAACCACCAAATGTTAAAGTGCAGCTTTGTTCCAGGAGTTAGAACTAATGTACAAATGTCAGAGATGTAAGATTACAATGGATTTGCAATGATAGAGTTTGGGGGGAATGCTTCATTGCATGTGGTTAAGAAATCAGCACCTCATTTTCCATGGGAACCATGAAAACTTCCCAGCACTCCATTTTCCAGCCTGATTGTTTCCATTACTTCAGAGCCCCAAGGCAGAACTGTTCCTACAAGGAAGAATAGCTTAACTTGGCACCTCCAAAGCCATCTTACAGGCAAAGTGGGAACTGTTATTCTCTCCCCTTTCCTGGACTGAGAACCACCCACCCTTTATTATGGTGTCAGAGTTTAGGAGTATATAGCATGATATATTGAAGTCAACTTCCTTACACATCATGTCAGCTGATTTTTTTTTTTTTAGAACAGTGACTCTCAAAGGCTTTTACGTTTCTAGTGCTGATGCAGTGGTTAGAATGAGAGTGGCCCCCATAGGTCTAAATGTTTGATTGTTTGATCCTCACTTGGCCGAATGGTTTAGGAAAGATTAGGAAGTGTCTCAAAAGATGCATACGATATTCCCAGTGTGTTCTCTGCCTCCTGCTTGAAGGTCAAGATGTGAGCTCTCAGTTTCTGTGTCAGCGACTGTCTCCATACCTTTTCTCTGCCATCATAGACTCTAACTCTTTGAAATCGTAAGCTCAGTTAAAGTTCATTGGCCTTGGTCATAGTGCTTCATCATAGAGATAGAAAAGAAACTAATACAGCTGGGGATGTAACTAAGAGATAGTGTACTCCTCTAGCTTATTTAAGAGCCATACATTCAATAATGAGTCTCTCTCTCTCTGTCTCTGTCTCTGTCTCTGTCTCTGTCTCTCTCTGTCTCTCTCTGTCTCTCTGTCTCTCTCTCTCTCTCTCTCTCTCTCTCTCTCTCTCTCACACACACACACACACACACACATAGAGAATAATGGTTTGAGTAAGAATGGCCCCTATAGTCTCATATGCTTGAATGCTTAGTCACCATGAAGTGGCACTATTTGAAAAGATTAAAAGGATTAGGAGGTGTGGCCTTGTTGGAGAAAGTGTGACACTGGAAGTTTCACAGAAGCCCAATCTCTTTGTCTTCCTTGTGGCCTGTGGATTAAAATGTAGCCCTCAACTACTTTTCCAGTACCAATTTCTGCCCGCATACTGCCATATTGTATGCCATGATAATAATGTATTAAATCTCTAAAACTGTTAGAAAGCCCCGTTAGAAAAGAAATGCTTTCTTTTATAATAGTTGCTTCGGTCTTGGTATCACAGCAATGGAATAGTGACTAAGACACATACACACACAGACACACACTTAAAATGCCAATTTCCAGAGTATATTTACTGAAGCAGAAACTCCAGAGGAGTTTTAAGAAGCTATGGTTTTAATTTCAGCTAGTTTAGACATCCCTGAGAGGGACATTCTCATTCTTACTTCCGTGTTTGAACTTGGATCTTCTTTTTTTTTTTTTTTTTTTTTTTTTTATTATCTTGAGTATTTCTTATATACATTTCAATTGTTATTCCCTTTCCCGGTTTCCAGACAGACATCACCCTCCCCCCTCCCCTTCCTTGTGGGTGTTCCCCTCCCAAACCTCCCCCCATTGCCACCCTCCCCGCATAGTCTAGTTCACTGGGGGTTCAGTCTTAGCAGGACCCAGGGCTTCCCCATCCACTGGTGCTCTTACTAGGATATTCATTGCTACCTATGGGGACAGAGTCCAGGGTCAGTCCATGTATAGTCTTTAGGTAGTGGCTTAGTCCCTGGAAGCTCTGGTTGCTTGACATTGTTGTACTTTTGGGGTCTCGAGCACCTTCAAGCTCTTCCAGTTCTTTCTCTGATTCCTTCAACGGGGGACCTATTCTCAGTTCAGTGGTTTGCTGCTGGCATTCGCCTCTGTATTTGCTGTATTCTGGCTGTGTCTCTCAGGAGCGATCTACATCCGGCTCCTGTCGGTCTGCACTTCTTTGCTTCATCCATCTTGTCTAATTGGGTGGCTGTATATGTATGGGCCACCTGTGGGGCAGGCTCTGAATGGGTGTTCCTTCAGTCTCTGTTTTAATCTTTGCCTCTCCCTTCCCTGCCAAGGGTATTCTTTTTCCTCATTTAAAGAAGGAGTGAAGCATTCACATTTTGATCATCCGTCTTGAGTTTCGTTTGTTCTAGGGATCTAGGGTAATTCAAGCATTTGGGCTAACAGCCACTTATCAATGAGTGCATACCATGTATGTCTTTCTGTGAGTGGGTTAGCTCACTCAGGATGATATTTTCCAGTTCCAACCATTTGCCTACGAATTTCATAAACTCGTTGTTTTTGATAGCTGAGTAATATTCCATTGTGTAGATGTACCACATTTTCTGTATCCATTCCTCTGTTGAAGGGCATCTGGGTTCTTTCCAGTTTCTGGCTATTATAAATAAGGCTGCGATGAACATAGTGGAGCACGTGTCTCTTTTATATGTTGAGGCATCTTTTGGGTATATGCCCAAGAGAGGTATGGCTGGATCCTCAGGCAGTTCAATGTCCAATTTTCTGAGGAACCTCCAGACTGATTTCCAGAATGGTTTTACCAGTCTGCAATCCCACCAACAATGGAGGAGTGTTCCTCTTTCTCCACATCCTCGCCAGCATCTGCTGTCACCTGAGTTTTTGATCTTAGCCATTCTCACTGGTGTGAGGTGAAATCTCAGGGTTGTTTTGATTTGCATTTCCCTTATGACTAAAGATGTTGAACATTTCTTTAGGTGTTTCTCAGCCATTCGGCATTCCTCAGCTGTGAATTCTTTGTTCAGCTCTGAACCCCATTTTTTAATAGGGTTATTTGTTTCCCTGCGGTCTAACTTCTTGAGTTCTTTGTATATTTTGGATATAAGGCCTCTATCTGTTGTAGGATTGGTAAAGATCTTTTCCCAATCTGTTGGTTGCCGTTTTGTCCTAACCACAGTGTCCTTTGCCTTACAGAAGCTTTGCAGTTTTATGAGATCCCATTTGTCGATTCTTGATCTTAGAGCATAAGCCATTGGTGTTTTGTTCAGGAAATTTTTTCCAGTGCCCATGTGTTCCAGATGCTTCCCTAGTTTTTCTTCTATTAGTTTGAGTGTGTCTGGTTTGATGTGGAGGTCCTTGATCCACTTGGACTTAAGCTTTGTACAGGGTGATAAGCATGGATCGATCTGCATTCTTCTACATGTTGCCCTCCAGTTGAACCAGCACCATTTGCTGAAAATGCTATCTTTTTTCCATTGGATGGTTTTGGCTCCTTTGTCAAAAATCAAGTGACCATAGGTGTGTGGGTTCATTTCTGGGTCTTCAATTCTATTCCATTGGTCTATCTGTCTGTCTCTGTACCAATACCATGCAGTTTTTATCACTATTGCTCTGTAATACTGCTTGAGTTCAGGGATAGTGATTCCCCCTGAAGTCCTTTTATTGTTGAGGATAGCTTTAGCTATCCTGGGTTTTTTGTTATTCCAGATGAATTTGCAAATTGTTCTGTCTAACTCTTTGAAGAATTGGATTGGTATTTTGATGGGGATTGCATTGAATCTGTAGATTGCTTTTGGTAAAATGGCCATTTTTACTATATTAATCCTGCCAATCCATGAGCATGGGAGATCTTTCCATCTTCTGAGGTCTTCTTCAATTTCTTTCCTCAGTGTCTTGAAGTTCTTATTGTACAGATCTTTTACTTGCTTGGTTAAAGTCACACCGAGGTACTTTATATTATTTGGGTCTATTATGAAGGGTGTCGTTTCCCTAATTTCTTTCTCGGCTTGTTTCTCTTTTGTATAGAGGAAGGCAACTGATTTATTTGAGTTAATTTTATACCCAGCCACTTTGCTGAAGTTGTTTATCAGCTTTAGTAGTTCTCTGGTGGAACTTTTGGGATCACTTAAATATACTATCATGTCGTCTGCAAATAGTGATATTTTGACCTCTTCTTTTCCGATCTGTATCCCCTTGATCTCCTTTTGTTGTCTGATTGCTCTGGCTAGAACTTCAAGAACTATATTGAATAAGTAGGGAGAGAGTGGGCAGCCTTGTCTAGTCCCTGATTTTAGTGGGATTGCTTCAGAACTTGGATCTTCTATCTTCAACCAGACTGCCAGATTTGTTGTGTATGTGGAGAACAGTAACAAGGAGTCATTTCTTGCCAGTGTCAATGGACAGTTAAACAGATGATAGCTGAGCTCTATGGGAAATCCCGCTTAAAAGTCTTTGGGGATATTTCCAATGCAGAATTTTGCACACCATACGGGAATTTTCAGCACTTGAAAAAAGATTGCTTAGTTGATAAGCAACAGTGTCTCTACTTACCAACAAACACAATCTGTGATTCCCAAAGCTGGCAGTGCTCAGACTCTGAGGGTCATTCTTGACTGTGGACTGAAGCCAGAAGCTGTGTGGCTATACCAGGCTGAGGAGTCATGGCAAGAGACTCAGTTACTCCAACTCCATTCCTCTTCCTGTGCCTACTGTTCTATGGGCAGTTGTTTGAACTGAGGTACGGTCCAAACTAAATGCAAAGAAAAAGCAAAATATCTCAGCTCCACAAAAAAAATTACTGGGGTAGAATATTTCAAAATATGTTCTGCTCCTTAGTGGCAAGTGTACCATTGGAGAAGTTAACAGGATCCCTAGGCACAAGAAACAACCCAGCTGGGTGTGTCTCTTCGAATAGATTTCTACTCAGTTTGAATATCATTCTCCTGTAAGATAAATTATATTTGGAATTCAGCAGGGAAATTGCTGTTTGAAGGGACTTTCCCTCTAGATCTTTTGTTAGAAATTGAACTGTTTTGTTGTTTGCCCCTTAAGTTTCTATTAGCAATACAATCCCAGTTAAACAGAATATATGAGGGGGCAGAGAACCTTTGTCATCTAACTCCTATATATGTTGACTGAAGCTATGTTTTGGTGGGGAGTTTACTGCATTTTGCTCTGACAGTAAAGATACCACAGCTTCTATCACCTAGAATCAGACATAAAGAACTGTGTTACAGATGGCTGAGCTAAGAGAATACTTCTGGAAATTATCATTTGGGATATTGAAAATCCACTTGTAGTTTGTCTTCACTTTAGTGAGTGTTCTACTGAAAGGCTCAGCAGGTAAGAAATTCTTATTTTTGAGTCCTGGTAGAATTTTAATTCTAATGGGTTTACTTCAAGAGATTACGTCTATATTTAGAAATGCTAAATGTTAGAAGATCACTGGATTTCATCATTAGTGTGAAATTATATTCTCACTGGGTTAAAAAATTAAGTTTTTAAAGGGGGTGGTCTTTGTCTTAGCATTTTGTTGCTGGTTTTAAGATTTAAAGTAGCAGCTTGAAAATTGACTGCGTTCTAACTTGGCCAAGAGTCACCATCTGTGGATGGATGCTTTTGACAGGAGAGGAGACAAGTTAAAACCTAGGTCACTGACAAACTCTGGGATCAACATAAATTCAAAGAAGCTTACAGGACACCTAATACGACCATTGGTGCCACAGGAGAGACATAGACACAAAGCAATTCCAGCCTTCTGAGAACTCAGTCTGCTAAAGAGAAATTCCTCTGGTGCTCTTGGGAGGGTGGGAACGTGTGGGGCCCAAGTAAGGGAGATGCAGTCCAGGAATCCCTAAATGTGCGGAGAGTGGAGGCTGTTGATGTCATTGAACACCATGGAATGCCGATAGATTATATTTCGCCACAAGGGCTAGGCTGGCTCTTACAAACCGAAAGCATGCCTACTTAAATTATATATACCCATACTGTGAAATCCCAACTGTGAACACCAGCAGCACAAAAATAACTCCAAGCTACCAAGCTCACGGGATCGGCTCTGTCTTTACTTCTCTGTTAATGTTAATATGCGACGTGTTAATTCATGCTGTCATCTGCTAGCGCTTGTCACCAGACATGTAGAAACAGGTGCCAAACTTTGAAGGAAAAGGGAGACTGGAGAAAATTCTATCCATTAACTTAATTTAAAAAATGGGATGTGGGAAAAGATAACCCTCCCACTGTTGTTTATATTCAGAGAACTTTGTGGCCCTGCTAGCAGAACAGGTGTGGGAGCTTGTGTGGTAAAGAAGTTTGAGGACCAATGTCAGAGGATTAAGTTTGTTCTAGCCCCATCCAGAAGAGACCCCCTTTTTCCCTAGTGGTAGAAAGGGAACAGGGACAAAGGTGACTCTTTAGCCTTGGACTCTATCTTGGTGCTAATATCGCTGAATGCAGTGGGTACCCAGTGACCAGCTCTTGAAGACAGTGGGTGCCCAGAATCAGCTGCTGAAGCTCTTCTTGAAAAAGAATGCCGTTGTAATGATTATGCTTAAGGGAAATCATGATAGAATAACAAAAACAAGATACAAGTGTGTCAACTAGGGCTTGAGGACAAACCCTGGACTTTCTACCCCTTACTGTAATTATTATAATTTAATCAGGAATTTACTTTGGTGAATTGAACTGGTATTTTCATGTTTTGAGCATTTTCTTGACACTGGATATAATTTTTTTCTTTCCTTAAAAGTGGATAAAATACTGTTATTAGACCACTAAGATTGGAATAGTGGTTAAGCAAATTACAATATATAACCCATTTTTATGAGTTTGGAATTATAAACTGATAAGTAAATATTATCAAGCCATCTCTCTCTCTCTCTCTCTCTCTCTCTCTCTTTCTCTCCCTCCCTCCCCCCCTCTTTCTCTCTTTCTGTGTATGGGGGGAGGGGCAGGTAAGATGTCAAGGTTGGTGGCAAACACCTTACCAGATGGGCTATCTCTCTGGGTCTCAAGGTATTCTTTATTTACAGTAATATGATGTAGACATGCTTCCTTATAGAGAAAGTCAAACAATGTTGGGAAACAGAACACCTCACCACCAAAGTCCTGTCTGTCCTACTAAGGTTTCTTAATGTCCCCATCTTTGAGCTGGAGCTCTTTAGTTAGGGCTGGAATATCGGGTGAACAGAACGGTAAGAATGTAAGTGTAAATGAAACCTGACCACCACCCCTTCCACCCATCCTCCATGATCTGTTGTGAGTTTCTGTGTTAACCACTGCCTACCTTACAAAGAAATTTCTATGATAAGTTCTAAGACCCCAAGAGAAGAGAGGTAGACATTGAGAGGGCAGCTTGATACTATATCTATTTAGCAGAATAACAGTAGTAGGAGCTTTACCAACTGGAGCCTTTGGGCTACCCAACCATGCATTCTGGTCCAGAGTTTCTGTATCACGAGTTGCCTTCAGTAGACTAAGGCTTAAATCCAATCAGAAAGCAACTGGCTGTCTTTATAACATTCCTGCTACTATTTTACCCATGGACATACCTTGTCATTAGTGTGGCTCTCAGGGTTCACAGCTGGGTGATAATTTTTTTTCTCCCAGGAGCCTGAGTTAATAACACCTACAAAATGTATTATCAGTGAGGGAGGAAGCTTTCTCAGTACACTTCAGTTCTCCATTTTCTGTGATGGGTGTATTTGGTGTCTTTAACAATAAGTAGGGTCTTAGCATTCAGTTCATGGAGCCGGCCTGTATTGTTCAGGAGGTTCTAGAACACCTCTCACCAGCAAATGGAGGGGTGGTATCCCACACCTGACACTAGGGTTTTCCTTTGCAAACCGCAGAACTATGTTTTTCCATAGAGCTGGATGGCTAACTATGCCATGTTATTTGATTTTTATAGCTTTTTGGAACTACATTTTATTTTCATAATGCATCCCCAGAATATTGTAAAGAGTCATACCAGGTACAGCGTCATTCATATATTATAGTACATGAAAGGAAGAAACCAGAAACCAGTACAGGAGACGGAAGGGCATGGCTGGCTAGGGTGGATCCATGCTCCATAAGCCTTATGTTTACAAGGTAAATTTATTTGGATACTTGCTGTCCCTCAGCAACCCTTGATAGGAGTCAGATGTTCTTAAAAATTGTCTTTAATCTCAACAGTGGCTCTTGCTAGTAAATCACACTTTCTCACTTTCAGACTAGATATAATTGATAGTAAAGAAAACAAAGTGTTCCCATCTTCAGTGAATAATAGTTCCCAAATTTGAAATTCATAAATGATTTGGGTAGATACTATTGATTTGAAACCAAAATTTGAAAGAAACGAAACTATCCAGCTGTATGTGAACGGTAGATAACTGACATACATTTATTTTAATTATTTCAGATAGACATAGAGTTTAATGAAGATACGACCCAGATAGTAGAAGTTTTAACTTCTGAGTTCCTCATCTGATGTCTGCTGTTGGTTTTATGCTATGCTTAAGTTATTACTAAATTACTACTTACTAAATTATTACTTACTATTCTGATATGCTTAAGTTATTTTGAAGGACAATTTGTTTCGTCTTCAGGGTCTGCTCATGCTCCCTGCCAGGCTGAAGAGCAAATGCCTATCTGCTAGCTTCTTACCCTCTCACATAGTCCTAATGAGGGCCCATCTCCAGAGGATGTGGAGAATTCCAAAACGAAGTGCCAGAGCGAGACATGGGAGCACACGACTCCACCCTAGCACTAGGAGACTGAAGGAGCAGAATCAGTTGGTGTTAAAAAGCCAGAAGCTGCCTAAACAAACAAACAAACAAACAAAAACAACAAGAGGGAAGGTGGTGATAAACAAAAGCCAGAAAACCCAACCCTACACATTTGAAGTATATTTCAGAGATGAAGGGCCAAAACATCATTTCTTGTTGACATGTTACTTGAAAAGGCCCCGCTCCCTCCCAGTTGTCCCTGGTGAGACAAAGACTGCTGGAGACACACAAGTGAAGGAAACCAGGTATGGTTGTTTGAATGAGAAGAGCCCCCGTAGCCTCTTAGATTTGACTGTCTGGTTCCCAGTTAGTGGATCTGTTTAGGAAGGCTTAGGAGGTGTGGCCTTGTTGAAGGAGGTGTGTCACTGAAGATAAGACTGAGGTTTTGAAAGGCCAAGGTAGATCTAGTCACTCTCTATATATCTGCTTTGTATCTGTGGAGTAAGATATAAAGCTTTCAGCTTTTGAACCTGAGATATGCTTGCCTGCCAGCCATCCTTACCATCATGCTGGTTCTGGACTAATCCTCTCAAACTTTAAGTTCCCAATTAAATGCATACACACACACACACACACACACACACACACACACACACACACACACACGTTGTCTTCTTTGTCACTGTGATTATTTACAGAAGTAGAACAGTGACTAAGACACCAGGTATTGCAGGGGCTGGGAAAAAATGTGTTAGGGGATTTTTGCTAGGGTTTCCCAGTTTGTAGTCAGTAGGAGCATAGCTCTTCAGACAACTCCCGGTTGGTTCTTGGTTTTGGAAACAACTACATTTCTGTAGCCTTCGTGTTTATTTTGAGGTTGGTTACTTTGCACTAGTCAACCTGCACATTTCTCAGATGTCTTTCTCTTTGTATTCTCAGATGTTTACCCTACAGAGATTGCAGATCAACTGAGAAAAGGCCTGTGGTTACAGCTGTGAGGAGCGGACACTTTCTCTCATTGTCTTTGCTCCCTAGCATTTCCCATGGTTGGCATCGGAGGTGTTAATCCTTCCTGTGGAAAGCTTTATAAGTTAAAGAGCTAAGTGCATATAAGCTTTGTTGAGAAAAATGGGTTAAGAATTATTTGAATAAATCAACATAATCAAGACAGAAGGGAGGCTCAAGCGGGATGGCTCACTATTAAAATTCCAACCATCCTGTGACTGAGGCAGAGGGATTGTCGTGAGTTAGGAGATAGTCTGGGGAAAGTCTAAGTTTACTCATAAGAGACACACCTCTTTCCTCTTCATCAGTTTGACATGTTTCAGCAAAGAAATGAGAATAAGAAACTTCGATGGAAGTCAAGATAAATGACGCCATATTATTTTCATTGGGAAGACACAGAGATATGATCCATTCCCTCGAAAGGTGGGGCCTAAGAGAGTCACACCACTTTACTCAGTAACTTTAGTAAGTAGTATCTTAAGTACTTCTTGGAGCGAGTCATTGAGTTGTTCTTGAGCAGCTAATCCCACACAGGAAGCTGCTTCATCTCAGAACCTTTCAGAACCTCTTCTTCTCCAGGCCTCTTCATCCTGTTCAATCCTATTCCAAACTCTGTATCTACATCTGTCTTCTTAAATTGAGACAACATCTCCCTATATAGCTTACTACAGACTTGAGCTCATTATGTAGCCCAGACTGTCCTAAAATACATCTCATCAGGCGGGGTTCCTTGACTCTTGGCACAGCAGCCTTGGAACTAGTGAGTCTGGGAAGCAAAAGTGAGAATCAATGGAAATTGAGATTCTCCCTACTCTGGTTAATATGTTAAAGGACCTGAGCCACCATTTCCCCTCCTGCTCCTGCTCCTGCTCCTGCTCCTGCTCCTGCTCCTGCTCCTGCTCCTGCTCCTGCTCCTGCTCCTGCTCCTGCTCCTGCTCCTGCTCCTGCTCCTGCTCCTGCTCCTCCTCCTCCTCATTTACCTGATCTATCACCACATTAAGGTTTGAGCTCTTTGATTGGCTAGGTGGGCTGGCCTGTTAGCCCCAGAGACACACCTGTTTTACTCATCTTCTTCATAGCATTAGAATATGACTATGCACGACCACATTGGGCTTTTCTGTGTGATTTGAACTCAGGTACTTCTGCTTGCCTGACAGGCATATTTTACAGACTGAGCCATCTCCTATGAGTCGTTTATTTTTCTTTGCTTAGGGAAGTTGTGAAAATTGGCTTTAGCATGTGCTTAAATTTCTTTTTTGTTTGTGTGTATGTGTGTGAGATTTTTAAAAAAGCAATACAGATTATTCTAGGAATTTGAAAATTATATATGGTAGTGGTATAGAGCGTCATGGAGGCAATGGCTGTATTTGGATAGTCTGACCTCACCTGCTTTTGCATATAGATATTGCAAAGTGTTTGTTATTGATGACGATGATTGCAGTGATCATATTTTGCCGATGCACTCTGTCCACGTTAAACAGACAATTCTAGCAAACATAAAACAGGAAGGTAAATGCCACATTATTATTTTTTATTGGAAACATGCATAGATGCATAGATATGGTCCATTTCCTCAAAAGGTGGGGGCTAATAGAGTCACACCACTATACCCCACAGCCTTAGTAAGTAGATCTTAGGTACTCTTCACAACGAGTTATTCAGAGTTCTTGAGCTGCTATTTTTATCCTTCCTTGTGTTTCGCTTATAATAACACTGAGGATTGGATTTATGGAATTTGAATTTTCAGAAACATTTACATAATGTGTATACCCAATGTCTAACCTGACTATTATACAAATAGTGTTTGTGCATTTTCTGCTTGCCTCGAACACCTAAACTGTCCTTATTATGAGCAGAAAATCTTGTTATCCTTTAGTCGGACCTGCAAACACTAATTTTCTTTTTTTTCCTTTTCTTTTATTAGATATTTTTTATTTACATTTCAAATGTTATCCCCTTTCCTGGTATCCTGTCCATAAACCCCTATCCCATTCTCCCTTACCCTGCTTCTATGAGGGTGTCTCCCTACCAAAACCACCCATTCCCACCTCCCCGCCCTGACATTCCCCTACACTAGGGCATCGAACCTTGGCAGGACCAACAGCTTTTCCTCCCGTTGAAAGTTTGGGCTGCTCCAAACTTTGTCTCCATATTTCCTCCTATGAATATTTTTGTTACCCCTTCTAAGAAGGACTGAAGCATCCACATTTTGGTCTTCCTTCTTCTTGAACTTCATGTGGTAATTCAAACTTTTGGGCTAATATCCACTTATCACTGAGTGCATACCAGGTGTGTTTTTGTTTTGTTTTGTTTTTGTGATTGGATTAGCTCACTCAGCATGATATTTTCTAGGTCCATTAATTTTGCATAAGAATTTCATGAAGTCATTGTTTTTAATAGCTGAGTAGTACTCCACTGTGTAGATGTACCACATTTTCTGTATCCATTCCTCTGTGGAAGGACACCTGGGTTCTTTCCAGCTTCTGGCTATTATAAATAAGGCTGCTATGAACATAGTGGGACATGTGTCCTTGCTATATGTTGGGGCATCTTTTGGGTGTATGCTCAGAAGTGGTATAGCTGAGTCCTCAGGTAGTACTATAGACATTAATTTTCTAAGTGAACTTTGGTGCCATTTAAGTTCTCTTAATTTCAATTTTCCCATTTGTAAACTAAGGGTTTGGATAAATTCTACTTTCTTTGATATTCCATGATCCCTCCTTCCCCAACAACTAGGGTTTCTCATCAGTGTCTTCTAGAATCTTCTCAAAAAATGTTAGAGAGAATTCTAATTATGCTGCTATTAAAATGTCAGTTTCTGATCTTAGGAACACTGACTCAAATTGACCAGAATTTCGTTGAGCCTGTTCTTATCAAGGTGTTGCTCTTGATCCAAATCTTTGATAACCTGTCTTAGCTTACTCAGAGAAGTTCTTATTCCCCACTTGGAGTCCTTCCTACTATTCGACCCTTCCACCTTCGTTACCATCTGTATTTGTATTAGGCTGACTAAGAGCTAGGAAAGTTGATGGGTCAGAGTCTCAGCTTTGTCTTATTTTCTTGTAAGACCACACATTACAAATAGGGCCGCTTTCCCTATCTTTCATCATGAACTGGGCAGCACATGGACATGTTGGTTTGAAGGAGAGATACGCTTCCTTTCAGAGGAGGCACTGTCCACTTTGATTTCAGAGGCCGCCATTGGCTTTTATCCCAGGAGGTCATGATCACCCATCTCGTAGTTCACATGACAATAGTTGTTTTGTGCAGGAAATGCCCACACATGAGAGGGTATATGTGTGCAGAGTTCATGCAGTGTCTCCTAGTGAAAGCAAAGCATGATGGACACATGAGTACAGGATGGTGAACACACTGAGGTGATGTGGTGGTGCTCTGGCAGAGGGTGGTTTCTGACTCTCTAGTGTGTGTGAGAAAAGTCTCTGGCTTGCAGGTGGATAGATAAAACCAGGTGTTTGTTGGATCCAGTTTCGAGCTGTACCATGAATTGTGAAACTGCCTTCGTCCTTCCACCCTGAATGTGCCATTGAATACATAATCCAGGCAAATATGCCAGGTTTGGTTCTGAAGACCATGCAGTTCTCATCCAGAACCATCAATATTGCCTCAGGATTTTTTAGTGCTTGGCTTTCAGACAGATCCTCAAGTGCTGGGTTCAACAAAAGCCAAGCAAGCCTTATGATGTGTGTGGCAGCTGATGGTTCTAATCCCAGATAGGCAGGAGTATCAAGAGATCAAGGATAGACACAACAACATAGCAAGTTCAAAGCTAGCCTGGGCTACATGAGGCACTGTCTAAACTGACCCAACCAAGCCCAAACAAACAAAAGCTAAGCAAGCCTTAAAGAAGTTCTGAGAAACTCAAGCTTGGGAAGTTGAGGTGCACTCAAACAACAAGACTATTGACAGTCCCATCTCACACGTCAAAAAAAGGATGGCAAAGAGGTTTTTGTTTATTGCGGCTGGAGTAAATTCTGAATTCAAGATCAAAACATATATTAGAATTCCGAAATGTGGTTGCTATAATAAAAGTGTTTAAGAATATATTACTCTTAAAATATGTATCCTGGGCTTGGGAGATGGCTCAGAGTATAAAGCACTTGCCACAAAAGACCCTTCCTTTCCTCTCTTCCTTTCTTCTTCTCTCCTAGCTTTCCTAGAAAGGCCTACAAAAATGAATACAATCTTCTGGCCTTCCTCACTTCTTTATGTATTTTATTAATCAGAATAAGTCTGTAAACTGTAAATACGAAATGCATCTTAGGGTGAGCCTAAGGAATCACTGAAAAGGTGTCTGCTCTCTGACTCACATTTGGAAGTGGCAGTTAAGAAGCAGAGGAGTCTGACTGTCTCCAGGTCAGCCACAGTCTCTGGTACTTATTTCCAGCAAAGCCCCTTGTTCTCTGCAAACACATCCATTGGGCATCTGGAAAATGGATGCTGGC
Organism: Rattus norvegicus; assembly: GCF_021556685.1. Lineage (NCBI taxonomy): Eukaryota > Metazoa > Chordata > Mammalia > Rodentia > Muridae > Rattus > Rattus norvegicus. The sequence continues at coordinate 44,178,696 of NC_141553.1, forward strand.
TCTGCTTTTCAAAGCTTTGAGCTAAAATTCACCTCTGATAAGAGATTTAATCTGATTTATTAGAAAGATTTCTTAGTTTCTCTTTCATTGAAACTGGGTTTTGACCTGGGCGGGGTTGTATACACCTTTAATCCCCGTACTCCAGAAGCAGAGGCAAGTAGAGGGATCTCTGTGAGTTAGAGACCAGCCTGGTCTACAGAGTGAGTTCTAGGACAGCCAGGGCTACACTGAGAAACCGTGTCTAAAAAACAACAAACAAACGCACAAACAAAAGACAAGTTTTGAGCTTATTGTCCTGTCTCTTTACTTAGATTAACATTTCTTCTTGTTTTAATTTAGAGATGAAAGGCTTCCACTGATTCAAATATTTTGAGGAATAGATGTAGTTAAATGGGGGAGAGCTGGATTTCACATATAAACAATGGCTGTCCACAGAGAAACATACCTAAGAGTAAAGGACACATTTCAAACTTCTAATCTGACACTCCTAAAATTTTGCTTTCCTTAGCAAATTATCTTAGGGAAAAGCATATGTCCCCCAATCATTCAAAGTGGGAACTCAGAGAAAAGATGAAAATATTTTATCTATAACAATTATGAAGATTTTACTCACATATGAATATTAAAGGGAAGATATATAGCACATCTGTGTGTATATGTGTTAGGGGTTGGCACACATTACGTATATCTGTGTGTGTATGTGTAAGTATGTTAGCTTGAGGGTGAATAAACGATCCCCACATTGTTTATTGAGGCATGAACTCACACTGAACCTTGGGCTGGCTGGATCTGGCTAGTTTAGCTAGTTACTGTGCTCCAGGATCCTCTTCCTCTGTAGCCCCAGTACTTGGCATAAAGGAGGCTACCATGCCTGCCTGCCTTTTAGTATGTGATCCAAGCTTTGGTCCTTATGCTTTTGTGGCAAGTGTTTTATCCTCTGAGCCATCTCCTAAACCCAGGATATATATTTTAAGAGCAATATATTCTTAAGTATTTTCATTATAATAACATTGTAGAATTCAAATATATGGTCTGTTCATGAATACAGAGCCTAATCCAGTTACTTGCCTTTTACAGCCAAGGTAAATGAAAGATTGCCTCTATTCTTATTCTACAGATTGGGGTTACTGAGGGTATCAATTTAGATCACCATGAACAGCCAAACACATAACCCACTTTGAAGACTAAAGCTGTAAGACACATAATCATGTCAACTCTTGGCACAAGCAGGCAGATTTGTTATGCACAAGTGAAATCCATTTTCTTCTGCCCCTTCATTCCCTTCCCTCCTCCCTTCTTTTCTGTTTCCTTTTCTTCCTACAGTTAAAGAATCATCACTGAAGTCCTCCTAAACATCCCAGGCCACAGACGGACAAACGATGGCTGCAGAGCCCATCTCTAGCTAGTTGCCGACTTTGTACACTTTCATATGTAGAAGAAAAAGGAGGAGGAAGCAAGGAAGGAAGGAAAGGAAAGGAAGGAAGGAAGGAAGGAAGAGAGAAAGAAAGAAAGAAAGAAGAAAGAAAGGTTGTTTTTGTGAAAGTTACAATTTTAGATTGGGCATGGTGCCTCATGCCTGCAGTCCTCACATTTGAGAGGTAAGCATATGAGGATCAGGAGTTCAAGGCCATTCTCCATCATATAATGAGGTTGAGGCCAGCTGGGGCTAAACTTGTCTCAAGAACACCAAAAACAAATACTGAGGCACAGTGGCCTAGGCCTTTAAATTCAGGTGCTGGATGACTAAAGCAGGAAGATTGTAAATTTTTTTTCAGGGTAATGGACCATGCAATGAGAGCTTTGTCTCAGAAACAAATAAGACATGGAGCTTTATACTGTAATCCTAGTATAAGGAGGGTAAGGCAGGAGAGGAAGTCACTCTAGCTATGTAATAAGTTATATGCTAGCCTAGGCTACAAGATGAGACCACATTTTAAAAACAAAGCCACTACCACCACCACCAACAAAATAGGGTAAAAAAGATGATTCTGTGGGTCAAGTGCTTGCTGTACGAGAATGAGGACCTGAGGTTGGATCCTCAGTACCGCAGTGCCCACAAAAGGACCAGATATGACTACCTGTAGTCCCAGCCCTTTAGTGGTGGAGACGGATGGATCCTGGGGATTCATTGGCCAGCCAGTCTAGCCGAAATAATGAGTTTCAGATTCAGTAACATCCTAGGTTCAACTTCTGGCCTTCACACGTATCCACACAGATAATCACACCATACTGTCACATGTACATGTGTACACACACACACACACACACACACACACACACTCCCAAATGACAAAACAAGGCAATAGTTAAAAATAAAACTCAAATTTCAGTGTTTTTGATTAAATACTTATTTGTGGGGGCTAAGATCTCTTGATATGTAGTCGAGGTTGGCCTTGAACTCCTGATTATCCTGTATATTCTTTCCATGTACTGGGTTTAAAGGTGTGTGCTACCATGTCTGACTTCCATGTACTAGAAAGACAGGCCTGAGCCACTACACACAGCTGTAAGTAAAGATTTAATGGCCCAAGATATACTCATTCTGTGTACTTACACTTGCTGATTTCTTGCTAAAAAAATTATTCAGTATAATATTGAGTGACTTCTAAATTAATGAGATTTACTTTGGGCTGGAGAGATGGCTCAGTGGTTAAGAGCCCCAACTGCTCTTCCAGAGGTCCTGAGTTCAATTCCCAGCAACCACATGGTGGCTCACAACCATCTGTAAAGAGATCTGATGCCCTCTTCTGGTGTGTCTGAAGACAGCTATAGTGTACTTATATATAATAAATAAATAAATTTTTAAAGGGGTTGAGTATTTAGCTCAGTGGTAGAACTCTTGCCTAGCAAGCGCAAGGCCCTGGGTTCAGTCTCCAGCTCCAGAAAAAAAAAAAGATTTACTTTTATTCAGTTTGATTATCCCTAGCTATAAACACTGGGAATTTAGAAATGAGCCAAATACAGAGAAAGAATCACACAGAATTGCAGTCTGTGGTGGTTTGAATATGAATGGCCCCATAGACTCATATATCTGAATGTATGACCATTAGGGGTGATACTTGAGAGAGATTAGGAAGTGTGACCTTGTTGGAGGAAGTGTGTCACTGGGGGTGGGCTTTGGGTTTCAGAAGCCCAAGCCAGGCCCAGTGTCACTCTCTCTTCCTGCTGCTTGCAGATCTGGATGTAGAACTTTCAGCTTTTCTTTAATACCATGTCTGCCTGCATGTTGTCATGATGATAATGGAGTAAACCTTTGAACTATAAACCTTTCCCAATTAAATGATTTCCTTTATAAGAATTACTGTGGTTTCTTGACAGCAATAGAAACCCTAAGACATAATCTAATGGGGAAACACACACACACACACACACACACACACACACACACACACACACAGAGAGAGAGAGAGAGAGGGGGGGGGGAGGGAGAGAGTGTAAGTGAACAAGATAATTTCAAACCTTTGAAAATGAAATGGGTAATGTGACTAAATGGGTAAGAGCTATAGAAGTGGGACTGGCCTCTATAGCTCTTGAACATTAAATGACAAGGTGTCAGACACGCAGCATGTAGAAACAAGGTTCTAATCAGAGAGTGCAGCTACAGATGGCACTACTGAACAAGAGATCATGGTGAGATCTCAGAGGGACAAGTGGGGCCATGGATGCAAAGGACAGCAAGGTAACTACGGGAAACCAGGATCCAGGTCACAGAATGCGAATCATGTGACGGCAAGTTTACGCTTTCTCTATAGGCAAAATTTCCTGGAGGATTTAATCAGGGGAGTTGACATAATCTGGATCACATTTTGAAAGGATCAGTTCAGCTAGTTTTGGGAAGAGAGCATGTAGAGAAATGGAAGCTAAAAGTTAGAGGACATTGCAGTTTAGCAATCAAAAGCTGCTCAAGTGGCTGGGAGGACAAGGGCGATAGGAAGGGCTCACTGCAGGAGAGTACCTACTGATGATGGAAGAAAGCGGCACATTGTAGCTCCCACTTGGGAGCTTTTTGCAGTTAACACTATTTCCTCGAGTAAATTGGACTGAAAACTAAATAATGAGTCAGACATTGGTTGCACATGTCTGAATCTCAACAGTTGGGTGTCTGAGGTATGGGGATTGAGAATTTCAGGTCAGTGGAGGTTACTGACAAGACCCCATCTTAACAAACAACCACAGTTATACTAAAACATAAGAACTGATTTAGTTCTGTATCTCAAGCAGGACTTAGAACTAATGGATGCCACTTTCTTGTTCTCTACTACTAGAGCAGGTGTGACCTGAGGGGCTTTGGTTTGGTTTGATTTTGTGAGAAGGGTCTGACATAGTCCAGGCTGTCTTCAAATTCACTTTGGAGCAGTGAAAGCCTTTGACTCCTGATTATTCTTTATCTCCTGAGTAGTAAGGTTAAGGTTATAGATAATTCCCTGCACACTCAAACTACCAATAACTTTCTACTATATTTTTTTCTTCACAGTTTCTGATGAATTTAGAAAATAATTGAGATCAGCCTCTGGAAGTTTTCATAGGTAAAGGTAGCAGGTTTCAAATTGGAAATTCATGGTAGGACTATTGACACAGGCTGAGGAAGACTGTTGTTGAATTTGTAAATAGTAGAGGAATGGCATTAGATTCTGTGTGACATTTGGGTTAGTACTTTGTTCCTATGTGAGTTGCTTGTTTTAGTTGGATTGTTTTAGCTGGGCCTGTCGCTGACACACAGATGATACACACATCTACACCATGATAACCAGAGCTTTCTAAGTCTCTTTGTAGAAAGAAACTCCTTCCTTGTTGTTCTGTCAGCATGATCAAGCACTGGCAATGTGTATAAATAGAAGATTTTTCTGACAAGACCTGGGACATCTTCTTACTGACACTGCCTTTTAAGGTGATAAGGAGAAAAAAAGGAAAGCTTTTGGAAGAGAAAGCCAGCACCATATCCCTCCTTACAGACATTGTAGATATATGCGTGACTCACAAAGACAGCTGTATGAGAATCATAAATTGAGCTGAGTGATAAAAGGCTTGCAGGAACCAGGAGCAGATTAATAGGACTCTGGTATGTATTGGGTATGTGTGTTTGAAAGTGAAATGGGTGGGTAGCTAGGTGAGCAGTGACACTTTTTGCTGATGTGTGAAACAGTGCAAAGTGACTTGAAGGTAGGAGTTTCCATTTGGGGCTCTGTGTTGAGCTCAGCAAGCCTGTGTATAAGCATTTGAGGATATTCAGCAAATAGGCTAGCATGTAATCTGAAGTTGGTAGAAAAGACTGAGATTAAAGATGTAGGGCATTTGAAAAAACATATCTTGCTTCTATAGCTTGGAATTCACTCAAGTATGTGGTCATTTGGGGATTTTAGACTCCCAAGAATGATAGCCCAGAGTAAGTAGACAACTCATGAAAGGGAAATACTGTCTCAGGACTAGTGAGCAGGAGCCATGTAAAGAGGAGTCGGAACAGGGCACAGGGATTTTAAATAGCAGAGTGAGGAGCCCTGGGAACTATGAAGAGAAGAGCATTTGAAGAGCGTGAGCTCCGTGGGGAAATTCATCCCTAGAACATGTAAGGGCCTCAACTGGAAACCCAGTTCTGATTCCCTCAGATGGTGTTCTCATGACAGTGAGATACTATCAAATGCTAAAGAAATAACAATTAGAAAATTATTTACCCAACCTCCCATGGCCAGAAGTGGGGAGGCCAAGGCAAAAGATTTGCTGCAAGTTACAGGTCAACCTGACTGGGTTTCATAGCAGGCCACTGGGGGGTGGGGGGAGAGGGAGAGGGAGGCAGAGAGACAGGGAGACAGAGAGGCAGAAAGACACACAGAGACATAGAGAGATAGCTAGTTATTTACTGCATTTGGTCACATGCACAGCACTTTAATAATTTTTCAAGAGCACTTATGGTAGAATAAGGTTAAGGCAAATTAGATGGCAGGAACTGAGAAATAGACTTGGTGAATGAGAGCACTCTGAGTATGATAAAGCTTCCCAAAAAACCTTGACAATGAAGAATAGAAGTGATACAGGCTGCCAGAGAGAAGAGATTTTGAAGGAGGTGGGTGCCTCTTTCTCTGCTATGAGAGCCAAGCTTGTTCAAATGCTGATGAGGAACTTTTTTAAAAAGTTGAACTTGTATACACATATATGTAAGTGGGGTTAATTTCACATTAGCACTTGAAAATTTGGGGAAGATTCATAGTACACCCTGAAGGACAGGCTCCAAATCAATGATAAAGACCTTTCAGTATATGAAGAGAAGTAGTGTTGTCAATATAATCAGATATGATGACTAGGTAGTTGGAGTAGAGAAATTGCCCTGGGGTGGCTTTCATGAGCTCAGTAGAATGGGATGGAAGGTTATGTGGTGAGGAGTGAGGCAAAGGGTAGCTGGCAGACTTGATGGGAGAGAGCTTTGGAAGTGGGAACAAGCTAGGGGATTATAGGAAAGGTACAGTCAGCCTGAAGAACATATCTAAGATTGGTACTCACCGATTTGGGCCACCAAAATGCCCAGTTATTTCTTCTGTACTCAACCATGTGAAGGAAAACCAAATCTGCTATATGCAAAAGGTCAGCACTGGGTTGACACCGAGTTCTGCCAGGTAGATGCTATGGGGGAATTCTATGGCAGGGAAATCTGGATACAGTTTGGTGAGAAGAGTCAGAATGTGCAGAGACGAAGTCAAGTGAGATGATTCAGTAGAAAGGACAGGAAGGAGCTGTTGGTGACAGAACGAGCAGAAGACTGGAGCTAGTGATAGGACCCGGACACTCACGCTAGCTATGGGTGTGCAGATGGCTTGCTCCATGTTCAGTTTTTAATGGCTCAATTTTATAGTTTTCTTAGCACTCTCAGAGCGGGCTGGGCATGGTAAGCATAAAGTCTTGGTTGACTGTGGATCTGAAAATATAGATAGATAATAGACTGAGTTAGGCAACCCAGGAAAATAACTGTGACTTCCATCTGCCTTGGACCATTTGTCCTGCTATTATATGATACTCAAAGCTTGAGTGGAGTCTACTTGTTCTTTGTATAACTAAACTCTGTGACCCACTGGAAGTGACTCTACATGTACCAAAGAAATGAATTCTAGCAGATGGATGTGTTTCCTTTTGTACCATACCACTGATACATAATCAGGGCCTTAATGGGCAACTGCTTTTAGTTCTGAAAAGGCTGATTCTTTAAATACACATTTGCTGGTATTAATGCTATTATGGGGATACATGTACAAATTGAGATTGACAATGCCCTTGCAGACCTCCAGTAAGGCAAAGCAATTCTTTGCAAATTATAATATAAGGCATATTGTAGGTATAACACACAAGTCTACAGGACAAAACAGTTGTAAAAAGAGCTATAGGTATCATAAAAGAAATACTTATAGAACAAAAAAGGAAGACTAAGGACCCCCAGGGATAGACTAGTGCTCTGTTAAATTTAAATTTTCTGAACATTAACAAAAAGGGATCAGAGTGACTAAGAGACTAGATTATAGACGAAAAACTCAAGGAATTAAATCAGCCTGTATACTATGAGGGTGTGTTAACATCAGAATGGAAGTCAGTGAATATGTTGTGTTTGGGATGGATTTGTTTTTATTTCTACAGGAAACAAAAAGACGTGGATATCATTAAAACTAATAAAGCTCAGAATTGAACAGGGAAGGTCTTCTGAAAACTATGGACACTGACCCCCCCCAAAAAGCTAATATGCTAACCACTTCTGAAAACTTCTACTTTTCAACACTATTCCACTGAAATTTCATTACTTAGTTTTGTTTGTTTGTTTGTTTGTTTGTTTGTTTGTAGACCGGATCTTTCTGTGTAACTGTGACTGACCTCGAACTTGCTATGATGCTATGAAGACAAGGCTCATACAGATCTACCTGCCTCGGACTGCCCGAGTACTGGGATTAAAGTGTGCAACACATCTGGCTTGGATTTACACTAGGACATTGTGAAACCACAGCACTAACTATTATCTTACATAAACTTATGGTACATGATTAAGGGAATAAAACCTGAGAAATATTGACCTTGATTTCCGAAATAACTAATAAGCCTTAACACAGTGAATAGTGAACTATTTTTCAAGTAGACTCAGTTGTTTCAACATTAACGATGAACTTTCATGCTGCCGAATGGATAGGATGACTTGTTGTTGCTATTGTTGTTTTTATATGAAAGAGACAAATATGACACAGTGGTCCCAGATGTTGATTTCTTTTTATCATCCGTATTTCCATGTATTTATGTGTATTGATAATTCAATAGAATCTGATTCAGTATTTGGCTTCATTTTAGAAAGTGACTGCTATGTACTTTAAATAGTTTTACTTTAAACGTATATATACTGCTTTAAAAAAACAGCTTCTCAATTAATGTTGGCTAAGAACTTCCCTTAAAACTTTGAACCAAATAAAAATAATTGTGTTTATGAGTTGGGCGTGAATGTTGACAGTACAGATTCAACCAGGGGCTGAAGACTTGGTTGTCGTAAGAGCTCTGGAATTGGCCCATTAAAGGAATTTTGTAGCATCTCATCGAGAAACAGCCCTGGGTTCTCCTGTGAGTCATCCTACTTCCGTTTCTTCTGTTTCCAAAGGCTCCTCCTTCATTCTTAGGAGGCTCGTAAGAGTTTTATGTTCATAAGCTGGATTTCACTCAAAGGCTCTGACAACATGACCTTCATTCCGTAGTGGTGCTGAATCGAGCACGGGCAGGCTGTGCAGGCCTGGGGTTCCGCAGGAACCTTTTGAAGGAGCTGGCCTCAGAACTGGAGGTTCCCATTTGCAAATGAAGTCATTGCAGTAGATCACAGCGTGACATATCTCATGGATCAAAACTGACAGACTTTTATACAAAACCAAATGGGTAGACTTTCCCTGTTTGCAGTGATGTATGCAGGGGTGCCACCATTTCCTTCGGGGACACCGTGCTGAAATGTAGTACAAATGCTCACCCTAAGGAAACAACAATAGAAGTCAGAGTTTTAAGTATTGAGCAATGTTGGATATAGGCCATCTTGACATTCTTCTGTATCTGCTGTAAGAGTAACATTTGATAGCAGCCATGAGATAGCCATGCTTATAAAACCACTTTTGCATGTTTTTGTATATTTGTGTGTGTATATGTATGTGTGTGGGGGGGGGGGTTGGGAAGAGGTACTAGGCATAGAGTACCAGAATTATGAATGCTACACATGTACTCTATCGTTGACCTACACACTTCAGCTCCTTTTATCTAACTTAAGTGCAAAGTTATTTTTTCTCATTACAACATACACACACACACACACACACACACACACACACACACACAATATGGTGAAATTTAAAATTAAGGAAATATAAGTTGATTAAAAAGTAAAACAAAACTATCACATTGGATAGGTTGGGAGCGCATTTTCCTACACCCCTTTCTGTGCACATGTATGTGCTACCCTTATCAACAAATTTATGAATTGCTTTATGCTTGATAATTACATTTTATACATCTTCCCATATCAGTAGCCTTTCAAGATGTTCACATTTTAAAATAACCACTGTTTAAGTCTCTTACTGGACATGTAGTTGTTTCTGATATTTTTCTGTTGCAAACAGCTCCTTGATAAACACCCTTTTACACAGTCTTTCTGCGCTTTCTTAATTATACCCCGAGGCTAAGTTTCCAGAAGATGGGCCACTAGGCCACAGGTCTGGGCATTTGGAAGCCTGATAATTGCTGTCAAATTGTTCTCCAGGGAGCCTTGTTATCTGTTCTCTGACTAAGGACATATGAGACTGCCTGCCTTCTTTCACCAACAGACCTGCAGCCTAAACCTTTCTGGTTTGGTTTACATTCTTGCCATAGTAGCTCTTTCAAGTAGACAGAACCAATGGAGAGGGATGTGAGCGGTCTCTCATGTAGAGCATGCGCAGGTGGGAGGCAGCTCCCTGACTCCTTTCTCATTCTTGCCTTCCTTCGGCTGGTGGTGGTGACAGCAAATGACTCCCGGGAAGAAACCATGACTAGAAATTCCTGCTCTAGCCATGGCCTGGCTCCCGCCTGCACTGCTGCCAGGGTTCTGGCCTCCAGCCACCAGTCTGTGGGTGGCATGATTCTTGTATTCTGAGCAAAGGGTTGTGTTGGCACATTGCTCACCCAAGCCAATGCTTAAGCCAGCGGAAGGAGGTGGGAAGGAAGTAGAGGGTGACCAAACTGCAAACATGAGAGCCTAGCCCAAAAATCCTTCAACTCTTACTCCACACTGTGAGCAAAACAGCCCAGTCTCCCATCTGGTGTGAAATTTTAGTTAATGAGCTTGTTTTTCAATGATAAGATTTCTATGCATAGAATATTTTTTATATTTTATTATTTTTGTTTTGTTTTTGGAAACAGGGTCTACTATGACTCAGGCTGGTCTCAAACTGGCTATGTATCTAAGGGTGACCTTGAATTGATCCTCCACCTTCCCCATCCCAAATTCTCAGACTACCAGTGAGTATTACCATGCCTGGCTCTAAAGTTTAATTGGTTTCAGGTTCTGGGGAGACCCAGGGCCTCTTACATGCTCGGTAAGAGGCTTGACCACCAAGACATGCCTCCATCGATGTAATTTTATTTACACAGCACACAAAAGGAGTTAAACTTTCATAAATAAGATAGAAGAGGTGGTGAAGGAAGATAAGAGAAATCTTCAAGATAAGAGAAATGAGCGTGTTCTCTCTTGTATCATGCAGTTTAATACATTGAACGGAGGAGGAAGACCTTTGAGCAAATGAAAGTCTCGAGGATAATCCTGAAGGTTATCCTCAAGGTTCTAAGAACTGTTTGGTTGTGATGTTGTATAAGGAAACTGTTACACAAAAGTGCGAGGATGGGTAACAGTGAACAGGAAGTGCATGCTAGTGTGGGGCACTGGCTTACGCAGATGAAGTAGTTACAGCCAGCATCTTGCCTCAGTGTGCACAGTTCTGGGGAGTTCTCCTCAGCAGTGGCTTTGGTTCCTCTGCCCTAAAGGATCACTCTGCTTTCCCCATCGTTAAACCCATGGAGGGACACTGGGAAAAGGGACAAGACTTGCAGTGTAAGTCAATAAAATAATTAAAAAAAAAAGCAAACTTCATCAGGTGATGTCACTTTACTGGTCTGTTAGGCCTTTTAGAGAGAGAAACTATGCCCCATCCTTTGCCACAGAGAGAAGGAAATGATCCCATAGCAAAGGTAACATCACTTTTCCCATTTGTGGAGAGAAATTGTATTTTGATTATTATATTCCTTGTTTCTTAAAACCTTTGGGATATCTTTTCAAATTGGTCAAGGTAAATCCATATAATATCTGATGTACAAATTTCAGAAGTTTTAAAAAAAACAATTTATAGTTTTAGGCAGATCATATAATTTATGACCTCAATATTTTTTAATCTATAAAATAAGAATGCTAGACCCAGACCAGCAAGTTTCAATATTCAGGACGGAGCACCACAATACACTAGAATCTTCTTTTGACGACTGAAGCTTTGAAAGTTTACTCGGCCTTACTAAATGGTCTTGAGGGTTGGGGATTTAGCTCAGTGGTAGAGCGCTTGCCTAGCAAGAGCAAGGCCCTGGGTTTGGTCCCCAGCTCCGAAGGGAAAAAAAAAAAAACAAACTGAAACTAAATGGTCTTGAGGTTGGGAAGCAGAGTGAGATGCATGTATACCAGTTACTTTTCTCGTGCCTGAGACAAAACACTTGACAAAAGCAAGTTAAGGGAGGAATAGCTTATGGTTTCAAGGGATTTCTATCTGTCACACTTGGTATGGGTGCCGAAGTGCCTCATGTTGGCAGGAGAAGGAAGGAAGAAGTTAGTGACACTGTGGAGACTGACTGGGGAGCAGTGCGTGATCCTAAAAGCAGAATGAAGCCATGGCTGAAGTGGTTCATTGCAATGGCCTGTTTGTCTTAGGTAGCCAGGCCCCATAACATGTGGTGGTCCTCCTTCACGCTCTTGAGGTAGGAAATGTCAGGAACTTGACACGGTGCATGTCTTTACATGACAATCTTAAAACCTACCTCCATCTGTTTTTATCAGTTTAGGTCCTTTGACTGTTTGCTTGCTTGTTTAGAGACAGGGCCTTATATCCTAGACTGGTCTCAAACTCTTTATATCTAAAGATATAATCTTAGACGTCATCTAAGGATAATCTTGGACGTCATCTTCTTCTGCTTTTACCTCCTGGGTGTTGATGTTGCAGGTGTGTACCCCCGTGTTAGGTTTGTGGGGTTCTGGGTCTCCTGAATGGCAATCATGTCAGCATTCTGCTAGTTGACTTATACTTGGGGGTTTGGTGTGCAGGAGGACACATGTGGAGAAGAAAGTAGAAAGAACACTGCAGGCACAGGAAGTGCAGCCTGCTGCCTTTGGTCTGAGCAGATGGAAGACTATGTTGGATGTGGCTGCAGGAGTCACACTGCAGTTCTGAGAACGTGTTTATCAGGACTCTGGTGTCCTTGAGTCTGACATAGTGATCTGTCGCTAGAGGACAGAGCATCAGGCAGCAGGAGCAGCCCAGTCCTGTCGCTCACAGTAAGTACACTGTGATTGTCTGTCTAGGTGTAACCCAGAGGAAGGAGGACCTACTCTGAAGGCCTCAGTGGATTAAAATGTATGTCTCTCCTCCCTGTGGCAGATCCTTTGAAAGGGAGAATTGCATGGGGTAAGGAGACCTTGAAATCTAGGGCCTTTCCAAGGATTTTTCCTAAGATCATTGACGTGATCCCCTGACTCTCCACTCTTAAATCCAGTCTAGCTCAGCCAAAATTTGTCAGGAAGAATTCTTTTGATTGATCCCTGTACCCTGTCTCTACTGAGCAAGTTGGGCTAGGAAGCCACACTCCTAAAGCTGACTAGCCAATAGAAATGTATCTTTTGGAAATCCCAATTCTACAAACATTTCAGTGCTAGTGCTCATAGCTGTGTATTAAATACAGTGAACGCAAGAGAGCAGGACATTAAAGAGACCCTGCACATATTAGTCAGAGCCTTAACAATGGCCTACGAGACAGATTTGTTACAGAAAGCCTAGGTAAAGACTAACAGAGTCTCCAGGGGACAACGCCAACTTAGACAAAAAAGGGAGCCGCACCAAGTTCAGACTGACAGGGAAGGATCAGTAACAGACTTAAGAGACCAATGTTTCTGGGGCCAGAAAGATGGCTCAGCCAGTAAAGTTCTTGTCCTGCATCTCCAGGGCCTGAGTTGAATCACCAGTATCCACAATAGAATAAAACGTTGGGCATGGTGGCATGCTTTTTATCACAGTTCTCAGGAAGCTGGCATAGCTGGGCTTCCCTGGTACGCAAGCCCAGCCTACTTGGCAAGTTTTAGCTGTGTCAGAGACCCTATCTCAAAAAAAAAAATCAAAACAACAAAAAATATACCCATGACAAGGCCTGAGAATCAATACACCAAGTTGTTCTCTGCCCTCTGTATGGACGTATGCATGTGCCTGTTACAGGGGATAAAGGCTAAGACCTCCAAGGTAGGCAGGATCTAGACTGATACTCAAGGCACTGGCTCACCCCAATTGTCTTAATTTGGATTTTACTTTTATGAACAGATACCAAGGCGACTCTTATAAAAAACATTTAATTGGGGGCCTGGCTTACAGGTTCAGAGGTTCAGTCCACGCAGGAGCATGGCAGCATCTAGGCAGGCATGGTGCAGGAGGAGCTGAGAGTTCTACATCTTCATCCAAAGGCACACAGGAAAAGACTGGCTTTCAGGCAGCTAGGGAGAGGGTCTTAAAGCCCACGCCCATAGTGACACACCTACCGCAAGGCTTCCACCTCCAAGTAGTGCCACTCTCTGAGCCAACCATATTCAAGCCACTACACCAATGTGCTCATGTCATGAATGTGGGATAATAGTTTAGTGGGTCTTACTCGTGGAATATTGCCTGGTGAATATTTCTTTATGCATATCCACTGATGGCTTTGCTACAGGGACAGGAGTCAGAGGTAGCAGAGGAGGGAATGTCACTCAGGGATGGAGTACAGGGGCAGCACGTACCAGGCCCTGGCTTCAAAATGACATAAATAACAAAACCAGCAGCCCAACCCCAAACTTGGGTTTTAATCTCAGCTCCAAGTTAGAGCGTGAGCTAGTTGCATGAGTCTAGAGGTAAGTTCCTTATTTATAAGCAGTAAACACTTAGCTTCAGAGAGTGTGGCCCAGTCGCTTACCACTGTAAAAGTTAAGGAACTGTTTCATTCCTGTGTGCTGCTCAGGAAGTGACAGGCACCTGGGAAACCCACAAAGTATAGTTTTGTAAGAAGTTGCTAAGCGTCCCGAGGAGACAGTGCCTGACTTCTTGCCAGTCCTTGAGGTAGCGATGTGGGAAATTACAACACAAGGTCTAGCAAGTAATGTTTTCTGTTTTGCTCCTGGAGACCACAGTTGCTTAAATTTCATTCTCAACGTTTACCACTCCTCAGCAGTGCTGTTCTGCAGCGAGAGGAAGTTGGGTCTGGAGGTATTAGTCAGGCTTTATTAAAGCACACTTGAGGTGAGAACAGAAGCATATCAGAGTGGCAAGTAGAGCATCCTGGGAATTTGGCTATGGGGATTACGCATTGATGAACAAATGTATTCACAAAACTATTTTCCTGGGATCCTGTGCATCCCCATACTCTTCCACTGCCTGGAGAAGGACCAGTATGTGGTAAGATAAACTCAAAACCAATCATTTTAGTGCTTTTCTTCAGGAAGAATCTTTTCTAAAATAATGACATCTTTGTGTCACTGGTTTGTGAATGGGTTGTTTGATTTTCGGTAAGAAAGCAGCTGGGAATATCATCACTATGGGCATATATCACTATTGACTGGAACATGGGAACACAACGCAGCATGCGCAGGAGGTCGGAGAAGCTGAGCTGGTGTTGTGCGGCCCACCTGTCATTCCAGTACTCAGCGGGCTGAGGCAGGAGGCTTGTCCTGAGAGTGAGGCTGCCCTGTGCTGCACGGTGAATTCTAAAGGGCGAGATGACAGCTCAAAGGCAAGCAAGCAAACAAAACCAAAGGAAGGTCCTTAAATCTCCATGCGAACGTTGTACTGGTAGAGACCGTTCCTGGAGTAGCAGTCATCTCCCTGCAGAGCCTTAGGGAGAAAGCCCTTTTTAGAAGGAAGCATTGCTGCATGAGTTGAAACCCTTGATTCATCTTGGGGATTCCCTTCAGAAACACTGATTCCTTTTCATGAGTTCTCAAACAGACTGGCTGACCTTGGCCATGTCGAAACTACCAACTCTGAAACAAATAAAACCAATCAGAGACTTTCCTAACTTGCCCAAATATGTCTTGGGAAGAAATCTTCTAAGGAAGGGATAACCAATACTAAAGTTTGGCTGGATGCTAGCTAACATTTAAGTAGTTGGATGGAGTTTATTGGGGGGCAGAGGGGGCAGAATGGGATGAGACAGGGTCTCTATGGAACTCATTCTGTAGACCAGGCTGATCTTGAACTCCCAGAAATCTCCTGCTCCTGCTTCCCCAGTACTAGGATTAAAGGTGTGCACCCCAGGCCCCAGCCCCCAGACTGGATTTAAGAGATGAGATTCTCTCAAAGCCTTGCAGCTTGAGTTCTGGGAGAACCCCGTGCTTTCTGCACATGACATTCTTGTGGTTGCTTGTGTTGTTTTACGTTACTATGACAAACACGGGAGGTGAATGACTCATAAAGAGATAAGGATCATTCTGTGTCACAGGTTTGGTGATTTTGGGCCATCAGGGTTTGAAGCAAGCATGGTGAGTTAGGCACTGAAAGATCAATTCAGAGGTAGCATTGACTACATAGGGATTCACAGTCTGAGCAACCATGAAACCCTGTTTCAAAACACACACACACACACACACACACACACACACACACACACACACCCCTCATCTGATTAGGCCAGGCTCATCCAAGATAACTTCATTCTTATTTCTCTTACACTCATCTGACTAGAGACCTTATTTACATTGATACAATCCTTTTTAAAGGCTTAATAGGATGTGCTCACGAGACGTCATTCCATCAAAATCACATGTTCGGCTCATACTCAAGACGAGGTAGTACGTGGGGCACAAATGTGGCCTCCCACAGCAGACTGCTCAGAGGCAGAAGTGAATTGAAGTGGGGTATTGCCTATACACAGGGAAACCACCTGTCACCATGCACTGTCTCTGGGTGAAATACATGGAGTTTCACTTCTCTCTCCTAGGCCTGTGGGAACTAAGCAGTAAGCATTGAAGTGGAGTGAAGGTTCTGTTTTGCACAACAGCTCCTGGCCTGAGCCTTTCTGCTTGCTTCTCCTTGCCGAGATTTAAGATGAGTTCTTTGCTTTCCAAAAAGTACCAAGATAATAAATGCCTTTCTGCTTAGTCTGGTGACATAAAGCCTTTATTGATGCAAAGGGATCATCGGTGAAAACTTTTATCTCCATTAAATGTGTGAAACTCTGCATTGCATTCTTTTGAGACAGCATCTCAGTATACGGTCTAGGCTGGCCTATAATTCATAGAACTGGCTTTGAACTTGTAGTGATCCTCCTGTCTCAAGCATCCATTTCCTGTGGCTGGGGGTGGTTTTACAATTTTGCACCACTCACACTTGGTTCTGCACCACTTTTTAAATTTTGTTTTAAAAATTTGTTTATTAAGTGTGTGTGTGTGTGTGTGTGTGTGTGTGTGTGTGTGTGTGTCCAAGGGAGTACCATGGTACCTGTGTATGGAGCTCAAAGGACAGTTTTTGGAAGATTGTTCTTTCCTTCTGTCATGAGTTTTATGGATTGTGTTTGGGTCAGCAGACTTATGTGGCAAGTTCTCATTGGTCCTGTGACTTTTTATAAAGTCATATAATTTTAAAGTAGGTCAGAAATGTGTTTCTAGAAGGATCTTTCCCAATTTTAATTCTGCACGTAATAGAATCCAAAATGTCCTACTAGAGGGTTTGGGAGATACTGCTCCACAGACGTGCCAGTATGGGGTATATGACACTCACTTATAAGAAATGGTCTTTAGCGAGGTAGTGATTGAAAGATCCTGAAGCAAAGACCCATAACCAAACTGTTAGAATCTCCATACTTCAACCAAGGTTTGCCAAAGCAATTCCTAGGATATCAGGTCGTTTCTCAAAACCAACCATGGGGCAGCTGGCAGGGAGAAGGCTTGAGAAAGCTTGGCTTTTAGCAGATTAAGCTACTTGACTCCACATATCCACCTGCAACGAGAATTTCAGCAGATTCAGACACAGTTCTGGGAGGAAGCAGAGGACCTTTGTATAAACTGGTGTGTGTATATTAATGCTATAGTCATGAGGTCTGTACGTTGTGTCTCTTTAAGAAACTGGGATCACTGAGGGTACAGATCTTCAAACACCACTGAGGCTGGACAGAAGGCCCTGAGAGTAGACATCAAGGTGAATAGTTCTCTGCTTCACTGATATTCACAAATACTACTTTCCGGAAATGAAGATCACGAGCTTCTAGACCAAAAGAGCTCTTGAAAGCAGGACCGACCATGTAGACCAATGTAGCATGATAAGCTTCTATGCAGATATTCTGGGCTTAGGGCATGACAGAAAATGAATTGCTCTAACATCAGCCCAAAATTAAATAAAAGAAAAGAGTATTAAGGTCACCACAGAGTCAGGATATTTCTTGTGAAACAGAAACTTGGTTCCTAGACTAGACCACTGTGCCCACACATGTCCAGTGCATTCTGTAATTCAAATTCTGTAATGTAAATTGCACACACACGCACACACGGACACACAGACATCCACACTCGAGCGAGCGAGCACGCGCGCGCGCTCGCACACACACACACACACACACACACACACACACACACACACACCCCTACCTACCTACCTGACTCAGGAAATGCAAGTCCAGGAGGTGCATATTTTTAGCAAGGAAACAGAGTCACTAGTGTTACTAAGCCAGCTGGTCAGCCGGATGTGCCTCGTTGTTGTTCCCCAAGGCTACAAGGTTACCATAGGCCTGTGGGTATGCAAAACAGTTTTGGGCTTCCTGCTCCTCTTCACTGCTCATGGGAAGAAGTCCAGGTAGATAAGAACCTAAGCACCACTGACCTTTTATTGCTGAGAAATTAGCTCCCCTTGAGGGAGGAGGTGGATGAACAAGTTAGACTTCCTGTGTTCTCCCAGGTAGCCTGTCTGCCTCCAGTTTCCTCCTTCTTTTCCTTGCCTACTTTTGTCTTTCCCTTTCCCCTGCTTTCTCTCCTCTTCCCTCAGCTTTCTTCCCAGTCTGTGGGCCAGACAGATAGGTGAAGTAGTTTTCCTGCCTTGGCTTCAGCTTTCGATGCGCTGAGATTGAAGCGTGAACAACCACACCCAGATCCTGGCCAATGTCTCTAAAAGAACCAGAGCATTGGTTAAAACCAAAACCCAAACAAGGAAACCTTACGACACTATCATATGGCCACTTGGGCCTTAAAAAGAAGTGAAATAGTAAACAGAGTAACCATTACCTTTAGTCATAAAGGAACTAAACCCACAGCCATTCACAGCAATTCTGTGAGAGAAGTTTCCCTGTAGGGTGTAAACTCTATGCTTGTGTTCCTCTGAGCGTCTGCATTTCTTTTGCTTGAGAATTGGAGGCAGGAAACGGGGGTGGGGGTTGGGGGGTTGGGGGGTGGGGATTGGTGAGAAGAAGGTTGCTCAAGGTTGCTCGTTCTCTCTCTCTCTCTCCCTCCCTCCCTCCCTCCCTCCCCCCCCCCCTCCTCCTCCTCCTCCTCCTCCTCCCTCCCTCCCTCCCTCCCTCCCTCCCTCCCTCCCTCCCTCTCTCTCTCTCTCTCTCTCTCTCTCTCTCTCTCTCTCTCTCTCTCTCGCCCAGGTCTTGCTCTATAACCAAGACTTCCCCATCAGCCCAACGCTGGGATTATAGGCAGGTGCCACAAGCTATAGCATAGCAGCTTCACAAAGATTTTTACCTGCTTCTGGCTCATGAATAGACACCCTCTGGCCTTTCACTAGCTGAGCTCCACCCAAAGACGGTCCAGCTGAAACCACTAGGCCAATTGAAGTGGGTTGTGGGCTGGGTTATAGTTTTACAGTACAGCGCATGCTTGACGCGCTTGAAGCCCGGGGTTGCCTCCTAGTACCGAAAAAGATAATAAAAGCAATAAATGTTAATTGGCAGAAAGACAAAACACTAAGTTGAGTGCACTGGTGGCTATAAGTGTTACAGCTCTGAGCAGGAAGGCTTCTACTAAATTCAAGATTCATGAGAGAAAAGCCAGTTCCACAATTTTGAGCCAAATCTGAAGCAAGCTTTTATTAAATATCTGCCAGGATGATGGACTCAGGCCAGGTCCATTCCTGGATTTCCAGGAAATGGCAAAGAGTCACATTTTACAGAGGCTTAAAAGAGCAAAACTGTAGGGATACCGTATTTCCCATCAGCTCCAATCAGGGGCAAGCATATATCCTGATTTCCCATCCGCTCCAATCAGGAGCAAGCATACATATTTCCTCCCTTTGTACTTCCTGCCCACATCCAATCATGCACATCTGGTGCAAATAATTTTTTTTAGGGGAGCAAAGATGTGTGGCTTGCTACTTCCGAAGAACCATAGCCCAGCATTTCAGGAGGTTATCTGTCCTTGGGGCTTGTGGGTTAACTTTGACCCTTCCATTTCCCCAGTGGAAGTGTGATAGCTCTGAGGGAGAAGGTATCCTGGAAATCGGGAGCCAAGTAATACCACAAAGTCATAGAGCACACCAACCTCACACAACAGATTTATTGGGAAAGACACAAGAGGTGGCTGCCTCTGCCTGCGTTAGAAGCGGCAGGGAACTGAGCAAAAGACAGGCTTATATATTATAGTGGAACTTTTTGGAGGCGGAGTTTTCCGGGGTGGGGATTTGTAGGATGTCAAGTCCTGAGCTTGGGGAGTGCCCAGAGATTAGTGAGGTTTGTTGGATTTTTAAACCAACCCGGAAGTGAGCTCAGAGCTTTCATTCTAGAGGGAAGTGCATTCCATTTCTTCCGGCTCTCCAGGAGCCGGAGACAATGGGATTTCTTACTCCAAGTATTCCAGGCCAGCCTAGGAGACAAAATGAAGCCCATCTCGTGTAAGAGACAAAAAAGGGCAATTAACAGAGCCAGTGCTGTGGGAGCGGGAAGTGGAGAAAAGTCATGGCTATTTTAAACAGAAATAAAAGACGGGATGTCTGGACATACAACACTTACTGTTTTCTACTCAAGCACGGAAGTGAGAGATCAGAAAAGTCTGTGTACTCTGGAGTTGCGATTGCTGTCTGTCTGTCTGTGTCCTTGTGTCTTGTTTTCCAATGCTCCCATAGAAGTTGGGCACCTACTGCTCATTTCTGTTTGAGTTGCCTTCCCCAGGAATGACATACAATATATTCATCATATTATAAAAAGGGGATTCCATTGGTGATTGTAGGTATATGGAAGTGTGATGGAACAGAGGACATTTCTGTCCATTCTCTTTCTTCAATGTCCTGAACTGATTTCATTCTGCTGAAACCTTTGACTTCCTGTTGCGCTCTGCTTTCTAATGATCGGAGGGAAAAGAGACAGCTGTATTGATGTTCGTTCCTGGTGAAAAGTCAGTACCACACCACCCTCACCTTCAGGTCATATTCTGGGAAGGAGAGTGGTGCTTAGGGTCAGGATAAGGTCCACCAGTTTCCTCTTTCCTTCTCTCTTTCTCCCCGCCCCCCTCGCCCCATCTCCTCCCATGAGGAGATTCAGGTTGTCATATAAAATGACTGTTTTCTGGGTCTGAACCAGGAAGGACTGCTAGGGATTTCAAATGAGCCCTTAATTTATTTGGCCCAGTAATGGACACAGTTTTTGATAAGGTGCTGGGCTAAAGCTGATATGCCCATTTCAAAGACATGGGCACTAGGCCAGGAAAGCCACTCCCAGAGACTTCGTGGAAGCCCTTGGAAAGCCCGGATAGGTGCTGCACTTTGGACTCCATCCTACTGTTGTAACAGGCGAGGGCCCCTCATGCAAATATTTGCTTAAACTCCTGTAAACACCGTCACCCTTGGTAGAAAGTGCTCTGTCAAAATGATAGCGGGTTTCATTTATTTAAATAGACCTTATCAAAATATTTGTGGATTTTATTTGTTATTTTGTAAGGATGACAAGTTTGACTGGCACTAGGGCAATGGCTTTAGCAAAGTCCTGTGACTACAGGGGTTAGGAAATGGAAAAGACCACTAGAAATGCATGGGTCCCAGGTCTCTGCTCAGAGGCCAGTGAGAGAGCCTAGCAAACTCTGGGGAATCCCAGCTGGACAGGCAGCTGAGAGCTGCCCTCTGTCCTCTGGAGAGGCTCTTTCTTCCCTGCTTGTTTGTTATTTAGTTCTATTGTGGGATGTTGGCTTTTGTTTCATTGTTTGTCTTTTGAGACAGGATTTTTCCAGTCTCAGACTGATAATCATCCTGCCCAGCCTCCGTACTTTTACGTTCTCTTTTGCTGCATTTGAGGTGTTCTTAGCCCCGTGACAAACGCTTTTAAGTTTTAAGTAATCTTTCTGTCTCTCTTTCCTCACCTCATATCTCTCAGCTTCCTCCTGCCTCAGTGTCCAAAGTGTTAGGACTACAGGCTGTGCCAACACACCCAGTTCTCTCTGAGTTTTTATAATTAATTTTCCCTGGTACATGTGAATATGCACATTAAAGGGGGCATCATGAGGTAGTCTATACAGGAACACACTATCTAATGCTTAAATCACAACATACACAGATTCTCAAATGCTTATAATCTCTTTGCCAATTTTTAAAAACGCTTTCTTCCACTTTAAAAATAGACATCCATTATTATCTCTAGTGACTACATGGTTTCTCTCGTCTGCTTGTGGTTTTGAACAAATTAATCAATGCCTCCTGCCATCTTTCTTCCTCGTAGTCTACCTAACCTCTAGTAACCTAGACTCTCAACTTGAATGAGATCAGCTCTTAGGTTTCCTGTAGGAGAGAGATCAAGCACTACCTTTCTGTGCACAGCTTGTTTTGTTTAACACAGTGAAAAACACCTTCTTGGAACACGCAAGAAGAAAAGAAGTTCTTCTAGTATCAAAAACAGTGATCGCAAAGACACCAGAAGATGTGACCAAGGCTCTTCTGTACTTGGATTTTCAGGGACATCTGCAGAGGCAGATGCACAGTGAGTAGAAAGCCAAGAGAGAACAGAACGTTGAACAAACAAACCCCGAGATTCAGAGTATGAATGCACAGGACTGAGTCATAAGCACAAAGGATTTGCTGGAAGACAAAGGCTGGCCGGAAGCCTGGAGAAATGGGGCATTTGAATGGATGACCCAGTCTTGACACGTTAGTGACATGGGTGGGCACATATCCTATGTCCTCGTTTATTATTGCTGAGGACATAAGCTCTATAATAATATTTTCTCGGTTCTTATGTGACCCTATGTTCTTTTATTCGAAAGACGTTTTCTACCTATTAAAACACCATGAACATTTTTTTTAAACCTTCAATAGGCCTAGAGAGATTTAAGGGCATCTTTGCATGAAGTGTTTATGTTTAAGCATTGCAGCTGTTAAGACTGGGCAGTGTTTTTCAGAGGACCCAGGTTGGGTCCTAGATCACATATCAGTCAGCTCACATATCAGAAACTGCCATTTCTGGGTTGTGGGAGCTTCAGCTCTAGCTTCAAGAACATTATATGTACCTTCTCCCTCCTAATTAAAGAGTAAAAAATAACAAAAATAAATCATAACAGGCTTCAATATTTCTTTTCTTTTTTTTCAAAATTTCAGAACAACTCCTGAGAGCAGAATGAAAATGGGATGCGTAAATCTTTTCTTTGTTTCTTCTCTCCATTGGCATCTAGTTCTTCCTCAGCCAGTTAATTGTAAGCGTTAGTAGAAGAGTCCAATATGCAAGGAAGCAGTTTTGAGGTCATGTGTATATAGATCTGTATAGAAATCTGGCATCCACAACAACCAGGAACTCATTTCTATGGCTTCATTGCCCTCAGAAATGGTTCCCAAGCTCCATTTTCCAGAAGGACACGGGTGTTGGGCTTACTACCCAAAATACAAGTGCTGGTTGCCAAGGGAAGAACCCAGGCAGATAGCTTTAGGGCCTCTACTAGGATTTGGTTGTCAAACAGTGCAGTCACAGCCCTTGCCATGGTCCTTTCTGCCATTTACCAAGTTTAACATGTCTTCTAAAATCATGTGCCTCCCAAAGAGCCATTTGTAGTACTTATAACATTGTGATAATTACCTGCATAAAGATAGTCTCTATAGCATGGTGGATAGATGAATAATCCAAAGAAAACATCATGTTGAATAGCCATCTCTCACTGCCCCAGGGTTTAGGAGATTCCCGGGCATCCTACTCTCTTTCTTTCTTTCTCTTTTTGTTCTTTTTGCTTTTCCTACTTGATTACTTACTTAGTGTTGCGTCATTTTCTAGTCTAATTCATGAATGATAACCGGATACTTCCTGCTTACCAAATAGAACAAATGCACGTGTTCTCCCAGTGGTATTTGCTCCTGTTTTCATTACTTGATTATTGTATGTTTTTTGTTTTTCAATTTAAGGCATGATCCCCTGTAAGCCAGGATAGCTTATAACTTGCTATGTAGCTGAGGTTGATCTTTAACTCCTGATCCCCCTATCTCCATCCCTTGAAGGCTGGGAATACAGGCATGTGATATCATACTAGGTTCATAAATTGTGTGTGTGTGTGTATGTGTGTATTGTGTGTGTGTGTGTGTGTGTGACTGTGTGTATGTGTGACTGTGACTGAGTGTGTGTGTGTGGTGTGTGTGTGTGACTCTGTGTGTGTGTGTGACTGTGGCTGAGTGTGTGTGTGTGTGTGTCTGTGTGTTTGTGTCTGTGTGTTTCTGTGTGGTGTGTGTGTGTGTTTGTGTCTGTGTGTGTGTGTGTGTGTGTGTGTGTGTGTGTGTGTGACTCAGGGTTTCTATTATGTAGCTCTGGTTTCCCTAGAACTCACTATGTAGACCAGGCTGGCCTGGAACTCACAGAGATCCAGCCACCTGCCTCTGCATCCAAAGGGCTGGGATTAAAGGTGTAAACCACCCCACCCAGGCTATGAATTGTCTTTTTTTTAATGACCCTCATAAACATTTAATATCTCCAAGATAAAATACATATGTAAAGAAACACATAGATTATCGTGTACAAAGTCCTAAATTCTAGGATAAAGATATAACATTGACATCTGTTCAGTAGCTTCCTACTAGGATAAGGCTTTAAGACTCACAGCTCTTGTCTGATGAGCCTTTGAGGCTAGTTAGATGCCATTGAATGTCAAGGAAAGGAAATGATAGGAGCTCTCACTGTTGGGGATACATTGTCCCCAGGGCCTAATTGTATACCACATGGCTATCCCATTCGCACTATTTAGATACAGTTCCATTAGATAACTCCACATTTACATCCAAATTAGGTTTGTGTGTTTGTGACATTTAAAAAAGGTAACCCAGCTTTATGGATAGTTTTAATAATGGCTATAAAGTACATAGTAAGTTTATGCAATATAGTTTCTAATTATGTGCTATAGTTCAGGAATCTTATTCTAGTTTTAAACCACATCTTAAGCTTTGCAAGGAGTGAGTAATATTGTACCACTCTTGAATATTGTTCTTTGCCTAAGGCTTAATACATGCTGAAGCAATGGCTTCTGTTAAGTTCAACACTAGACAGATTATGAGTATGTGTGACTTTGTGGGTATGCACGTGCATTCAAGAATGTCATATGGATGATAATATGTATTGCATAATGACATACTATATCACCATGTGTGCATGTATTTTACATATATGACTATGTTATGTATATGTTTATATATGTAACACACATGCATATATATACATATATACACATATACATGTATATATGTGTATATAAATCTCATTTAGTTCTTGTAATGAGGCAGTAAATTCTAGCTTTTTTTTCCTTGCCTTTTGGGAACAGAATTTCTGCTAGGGTAGCTTTGAACACCCAGGCCTCCTGCTTTAGCCTACTGAGTGCTCAGATTATGGGTGAACGCCACCACACCGTAGTCCATGCTGGTTATATAGACCAGAGGTGCTGAACTTCCAGCTAGGAGGTAGCTCAGACAGTGCTTCTGATGTAGGACCTGAATCAGAGTCAACTCAATTTTGAAAGACTCATATTTCAGGATGGAGTTTTCTTCTGTAAGAATTAATTTTGATTGGTGGGGAGCAGGATGGTGGAAAGAAGTTGGAAATGACATAGAGCATTTTGCCTTAGCATGTAGACATGAGACTGAAACATACCCATTAGGGAGGAACACGTCAGAATTGACATCGAGGTAATGGTTTGGGAGTACAGAGTCTGGTCTCGTTTGACTCTAATCTACAAGCTTGCATGACTGAAACTGAAACTATACAAAATTAGAAAAGAAAAAGCTTTACTTTCATTCCCTGTAGACGGGGCAGAATTAGCCATTCACACCAATGGTTGCCATGGGTAGATGGAGACCATTCTCTATAAGAGAACCAAGGAATTTAAAGAAAGTGGGTGCTATTTAGGTTGAAGTACAAGTCCACAGCCTGTTCCAGTCTGGTCCTGCAACGAGGGAGCCAAGAAGATCACTTCTCTCTTCCTGGTACGTGTGATAGATTTTAACTACATTATGACTTTGAATAACAAATAAATATCTAACAATATCCCCAGAAACTTGTTTTGAATATTTGAAAATTCCAGAATCAGCACATTAAAAACGAGTACCTACTTGTCTGGGGTATGCAATGTGCCGGGTCAGAGAAGAAACAAAATAGTTTTAAGCTGTCTTCAACTTATTTGTGAACTAAAAGGAGAAGCCCCATCCTTATGATCATGCTTGTTTTTCTTCCTATGTCCCGGAATGTTTGTCTCTAACCAAATACGACTGACTAGGTTTGTCCAGAGGCCATCAAAGGGTTAGAGGTAAGAAGGAAGTGTGGAAAGTTGACAAGGAATCACCAAAAGAAGACCCAAAAGAGAAAGTCCCATTAAGCTTGATGACAAACACAGTCTAAAGCCATATCCATGAGTGCCAGGTTTTTCAAACTGAAGTAACCAACGACATCAAAACTGTGGACAAAGCTTCTTTGTGAAGAGGTGAAGAAGATTTGGTGTTCGTTAAGAAGCAAACGAGCAGGGGTTGGGGATTTAGCTCAGTGGTAGAGCACTTGCCTAGCAAGCTCAAGGCCCTGGGTTTGGTCCCCAGCTCCGAAAAAAAGAAAAAAAAAAGAAAAAAAGAAAAAAAGAAGAAGCAAATGAGCTAACCTGTTCTCTGTGCTCCAAAAGGACAACACAGCTCTATTTTGGCGAGTTAGATCTAGTTTCCTTTGAAGAGCTCTGGGTGAGCATTTGCTGCATACCACGTGACTGGACGCTATTGACTTAGTGGGATACCTTGAGATGAAAAATCACAACAGAAATGCTTCTTGATTAATGAAATATTCTCATTCAAATCCAAGGTAAATGGTGTTTTTACCAGATATAGGAGAACAAGGGTTCTACAAGAAGATGAATGCAATTCTAAATCTTGTTTTTAGTGACAGGATGAGCTAGTGTGGGCACATAAAAGTATGGTTGTGAGGCTATTCTTGGTTGTTAACTTGATTACATATGAAATTAACTAAAACCCAAGTGGCTGGGTACACCAGTGAGAGACGTTTTCTTGTTTAAATCATCTGAAGTGGGAAGACCCACTCCTAATTCAGATCTTTGGAGATGGGAAGATCTACCTTTAATCTGGGCCACATCTTCTTCTGTTAGCCTGTGTAAAGGACAGATGGAAGAAGGAAACTCTTTCTCTTTTCCTGTTTGCTCCAGCTTTCGCTGGCAAATTCTCTCCTTCACTGGCATTGGAGTCTACTTCTTTGGGATTCCAACATACACTGAAGACCAGCTGAGATATCCGGTCTCATGGTGGAACAACTACTGGATTTCTAGGCTTTCCATTCATAGATGACCATTGTTGGACTATAGCCTGTAAGCCACTCTGGCAAATTATTTATAAATGAATATATATATATATTCATTTTGTCTACTCTGTTTCACTAGAGTAGTGGTTCTCAACCTTCCAAATGCTACAACCTTTGTATAGTTCCTCATGTTGCGATGACCCCAGCTATAAAATTATTTCATTGCTACTTCATAAATCTAACTTTGCTATGTTATGAACCATAATGTAAGTATGTAATATGCAACCCAAAGGGGTTGCAAACCACAGGTTGAGAACCCTGACGATACAATGGGCATCGAGCTTGCATGCACATTCAGTGATTTGGAAGCCAAACAAGGGCTACAAGTGGATTAGTATCATTGGGCTCAGCTATTGGTTTTGGAACCCATACTATTTTTGCTATGTTTACATAAAACCATGGAAAATAATTACATCTACACCCAAGGTCATAGGAAGTGATATATAAGATTTTATTCTGTGTTTTTTAATGAAATACGTGTTTAGTAATTCAAAATAACCAGATGTTTGGTCTTTCCAGGGAAAAATGTTGACTCTTTTGGTCTCTTTTCATTCAGAAACTTTTGACATCATATATAGTCGAATATTCGAGTGTCAAGATATGATTAGAACCTTCCCACTGGCAGTCTATGTGTTCCAAGCTACTTATATACACTTAAGATAGATAGCATCACATATTTGTCACTTTGAGTTTGTATGTGTCATGCCAGATTTGATGCCAGAGCCTTTACAAAAGTTTTTTTTTTTTTTTGTTCAAAAGAAAAACCTTTCTGAGGGATTCTCATCCATATTTTAGTCATCTCCCCCAAGCCACTGTGTGAGGGCTATCATCCATTGGCAGGTGGTTCTGAACTGTAAGAAAGTTAGCAGAGTATAAACTTACCTGCAAGCTAGGTAGTAAGCATCATCCATTGTGTCCTGCTCTACTTCATGGGTGTAGACCAAGTTCTGTCTGGTATAGTAAACAGGCCTGCCTCTAGTTCTGGTCATGACTTCCTTCAGTGATGGGATGTGATCTGGAATTGTAAGCTAAAAAAAAAAACTCTTTTCCTCCCCTAAGTTACTCTTCATCAGAACCATAGAAAGGGAACTGGCCCACCAATCCTCTGTTCATTGTAAATGATCTGGCCTCAGATAATCAGTTACAACAGAAAAATGAACAAAGCCCTTGAACTTGCCTCTAACACTTCCAGGAAATGGTAGCATATCCTTGCACCTGGCTCACTCTGTCCCAAGGTCCTCCCCAATGTTATCTGCCTGAGCATCAGTTCTATGTTCCCACTGAGTTCTCTCTTATCAAGCTTAATTCCTGGCCCAGTGTTTGTTTTCAAGCATTTCTTACTTCATGCTTTGTCATGTTTTCTGGGAAATATGCCCATGGCTTCCAAATCTCTTAAGTTGATTTCATTCTCCCCAACTTTGTTAAGATTCATTTTGTCTGGGAAAGCGTTGTATAGTGTCCCTTGTCTTCTAGATGTGATTCATCAATGGAATGTCCCTGGTTTCCCTTGCTGGAGTGTGAAAGTCTAGTATATGCCCACTGGGAATTTTGGTAACTTCTTGTCAACTCTGAGGCCATAAAAGTGCTAGGTTTATTTCCTTGTTTAAGTGATCTTAGAACGGATGCCCCACAAAACCAAGATTTAGAGTGGATTCCAGTAGAATGATTTCATTTTCTTTGCTTCGCTTTCTTTTTTGTTTTTTGCTTTGGAGACTTGGTTTCATGTAGCTCAGGCTGACCTAGAACTCGCTGTGTTGCCTTAAATCCTTCTTCCTTCTCTCCATCTCCCCAATGGTTCGAGTAGAGATTTGCGGGGGGCGGGGGGGGTGTCTTACTCTCATTTATACGGAAACTCAGAAATGGACTCAAAAGGAAGCTCAAGGATGATTTACTAGAGTGAAAGATAGAAGACAGCAACGATTACAAGAAATTCCTGGCAGCCACCAGGAGGAGTGTCATGGGTAGAAGCAGGGGAAGAGCTTGCTAAAGGGTGGAAGGGGGCTGCTGAGCTGGGGAAAGAGCACCCGAAGCCCCCACGCCCTGGGTGTATTATCCTTAGAGTCACCCTCCTCAACACCCTTCACATTTCCCGAGCTTTGTTTCCCACATGCTCTGATCTGAGGTAAGGAAGGACTTCTTGTCTTCCTCTGCAAGCCGGTGTGTTTCATGTATTAATCTTGAGGTAAGCTATTTTAGTTCTGTGACTGGCCGGAACGGCCTCTGAGCAAAGTGTCCTGTCTTCGGCAGGTTTCTTTTACTGTTTCCACCTGAAGTTCCCCCATTCAAATTAGTGGGTCTTCCAAATGGGTTTTAACCTTTCATCTTTCCTTCTCCACCTCTGTGCCTCAGCCCCTCAACATTTGATAGGCCTTGCACTTTTATGAGCCCAGGAAACTCCTTTCCAAAAGTCACGCCACAATGTGAGTGGTGGTTTAGTAGGTTTCCCTGCTGAGATGTCTTTATAAAATAAACACACACCTTTTAAGTGGAAAATGAGTAGAGAGCATGGGGATTTTAGGCACAGCTTAGTAAAGAGTAAGTGTGGAGCTGAGATTTTCTAGTTTCTCTCAGCATCCTGAACACGGACCTATATTTCCTTTACTGGGCACGAGAAACACTTCATCGTTCTCTCCATGGCAAGAGAGAGATCACCTGCCATCAGCCCTGTCACTGTAGACAACCCTGCACAGTCATCACCCAGGGTGTGGCCACCAGAGTGAAACACATCCTCTACCTTTCACATGACGTTGGTGTTCTGTAGAAATGGGTCTCGAAAGATTAGTTTTACTGGAAGGAGGATGACATCACCAAGAGGTGTCTTCAGCTGTTCCCACAAAACCACAGCTGGAGAGGTTATAGGTCCTAGGAGGGTGGGGAATCTACTCTCATTATTTTGCTGAGTGGTCATGCTGTCAAACTCCTGAATATTTGTGTTTGAACCCATAGATCTCGGTTATCTCAGTCTTGGCTAGAGAAGCAGTCAACACAGAGGCTCATAACTGGGCTATGTGCCGTGGGTAAGTGACTGAATGCCCAGCCCTAAATGAGACATCTATGTCAACACTTCATCCCTGCACTCAGGACGTGTCCCGAGAGTATAACGCCTAATGGTGGAGCAGAGCGCTGTGAAATGCTGTCTTTTGCCCAAGACATGACCATGCACCCATGAATTCAGAATAACCATGGATACCTGCAGATCTGTGCAAGATTAAGCCAGTTAACACATTACAACATGATGTGGGAGGGGCTCATGACACACCACCCCTAAATGAAAATTTTATAGTAGTTAATGATGTATATGAGGATGAGAGTGGGGCTAAGAATTGGGGGGGCGTTTGAGGGCATAGACCCATGCCCTGATAAATAATTCCATATTCCTGCATATATGAGCAGCACTAATTAGGCCCATTTGAGATAGATAGATAGATAGATAGATAGATAGATAGATAGATAGATGATAGATAGATAAAGGACATTCTGGTAGGTAGATAGATAGGTAGATAGATAGAAAGAAAGAAAGATAGGTAGGTAGATAGATGGTAGATGGATAGATGGTAGATAGGTAGATAGATGGTAGATAGATAGATGGATAGATGGTAGATAGATAGATAGATAGATAGATAAATAGAGAAAGGACATGAATAGATAGATGATAGATAGTAGATAAATAGATAGATAGATAGATAGATAGATAGATAGATAGATAGATAGATAGATAGATAGACAGACAGAGAAAGGACATGACGTTGAGAGGGGGACCTATTGCAGAGGAGAATGGGTTGGAATCGGGTCTGGGGGGTGTTGGGAGAGCAAAATGGAGGTGGATGTGATTAAAAGATGTATACATGTATCATATTTCAAAGAATTAATCTAAGGAGCAAAGAGCCCAGGGCATCAGAGGAAATACCTTTCTGAGCAGCCAGAGGATGGTCCGAGCTCACCCACCTGTGGTTTTCATGCTGCCTTAAGATCAACCTTGACTGTTTAGGGTTTTAGCAAGATTTCATTGGACATGGGACATCCTTTGAGCTCATTTAACACATGAATCCTATCATGACATGAGAACCTTAGTGCCCAGGGGGAGGTACACGAGCCCCAGGGCTCAGTGAGATACAGGAGAGGAAAAATTAATAGACGCAAATATATCTTAAATGCCATCTTTTAAAAAATAATTCTCTGAATGCTTTGTATTGCCTATAATTTATTTGTAGCACAATTACATAGTTCACCAGTAAAAAATGGACACATTAGAGTCTGTGATTATTTTTTATTTTAACTTGGTAAGGAGGTAGACTTAAATAAGGCAAATGACCCTGGAACTGGTGACCTCAGCCATTGAGTCCTGTTCAGTCCAGGTGCTATAACAAAACCTGTTCCTGTAGCGGGTCCTGGCCTGTGAGAATTTGAAACATCTGACTGAACTTTTCCTTTCACTGCCTTCAAGACACAAAAGAAATAGAGAATACCAAGTCATTAAAACATCAGTGTTCTGATCTCATGATATAGGCTCCCGAGAGTTTGCAAATGCAGTAGGTAATTTGTCCTAAAATTTCTTGTGCATTTCTATGTCTCTGATTACAGAACAGCTTCTTGTTCAGACACTTTCTAAGGGCAAAAAAGGGCAAGTAGAAAACGACGGTGGAAAAAGCATTTGGAGCAGGTTAGTCATAGAGGAGAAAGTGTAAGTACAGTACTATTTGCTAAGACCACAATAGGAAGTGTGATTGTGGTGTCCATGCGTCCTTGTATTGTAGAAGGAGAGGGCAGTGTTAAGTGACTGAAGCCTTCCTTTGATACTTGTTGATCCTTTCTATAAGGAGGGATGCCTCTTACACAGGCAGGGCTTAGCAGGTCGCCTGTCAGGACAAGCCCAGAGGTGGCATTACTTGCTGTTTGCTGATCAATGAGTCTTTGGAGCTCTAAGAACTCAGGCTCAAGGAGTGACTCTGGGAAGATGAGTTGTGTGGCTCTGCCCTGGATTCCACAGTCTAGCACAGGACGGTGATTTAGTGCCTCGTGACTCAAAATCCCCAAAGCTTGCTTACTTTTCCTCAGCCTGCAGTGCCCAGAATGGAGCTGTTGGCAAATCGCAGTCCACACCCCCACTTTTCAATCTTTTCGCTAATTTCTTACTACTTCACTTGAGAGAGTCCCAGAAGAACGGTGTGATGATTCATCAGCCCTACTTCCTGTAAGTAATCATTTTCCCACAGTGAGTGATGGGTTACTCCTGGGAGGAGGGGTGCGGTGGGGGTTGGGGGAGAGGAAGAATGTTGACTTGATTTTTTCTCTCTCTCTCTTTTTTTTTTCTGTGCAGCATTTCTGCTGACAGAGAGCTAACTTTGTCTCCATTTCCATGGTCGTCCCAAAAGAGCAAAAACAAAACAACTTTAAAAAATTTTAATTTGCTACGGTAAACCCCCTGAAGTGTGTTATCCGTGGGGAACAAGAACATGATAAGCCCAATGTGTCGTTTGCCTTTAAAAATATTTGATGGCGATTTTGTAATTTTCTTTCTTAGTTTGGTGCGAAGTGACTTCCTGTGAGCTGGAGAGGCCAAAGGCTGGAGAGACCCCACTGTAGCCCATTCTATGACTGAGAGATCCGAGACCCCAAGAGCCTACAAGATTTCCTGTTTCTACACAACCGCTCAGTAGCATACAGATTTGGGCAGGGATCTGCTAGTTTTAGGCTGTGATTTTCTGTAACTTTGTGGATGATAAATAGATCGAAGCTTATCTGTGCTATGTCACAAGGAAACACATAACCATAAAACTTTCTGGTGAGAGCATTTCTTTGTTTGGACAGAGGAGAATGGGGGAAATCATGTCTGTTTCCTAATATGTGTTGTAAGAATGGGTGGGAAGGTGCTCATAGTTTAAGCACACAGTAGGTGGTCAGTAATAACTTTAATCATTACAGATGACCTGGTAAAGTGCTCCCTGGTTCTCTGAGGCTTCCTTTCACCCATTTCTGTTCTTTAGGCCAGAGTGCTTTCTCCTGCTCTGCAAGGCTCAGCGCTGAATTTCCTGTGACATTTGCATCTGAGTTGTCTCATTTCCCTGAAGCCCTGTCACAAGCCCTGAGGTTGCTACAGAGAAAGATCTGAAACCCCCGCCAGGGAAGTCCCATGGAGAAGTATTGCCTTCCTTTCTGGAGTTTACAGCTCTCTTCCAGATAGCTGACCCTCTCAGCTGTGGCTCCCAGGCCACTGATAGGGCAAAGGGTGGTGGTGGCCAGGGACTGTCCCCCAGGTCTGCTTCTGGCCCTGGCTCCTTCCAGCATCCCCTTCAGATGACTTTGTCTGACTTTCCCCGATTTTGTGCTTTGCTTTTCACCCTCCTCCCCCACCAGTGGAAATTTAGAGGGTTCTGTGGTTCTTACAGGACTCTGGGGCTGTACATTTAATGTGCTCACTTCCTCTATAGATCCCAGGGGATTCCTAAAGCAGATTGCTTGCCCAGCACCCCAGCACGCTCCCTCACCCAGGATGGAGTTGCCACATAGGCGGACTCTTCAAAGTCTCAGCTACAAAAATATGTGTGTGTGTCTGTGTGTGTGTATGTGTGTGTGTGTGTGTGTGTGTGTGTACATCCATTCATTTTTGCAGCATTTTTTTGTAATTTAAATTTACATTTTCTATAATTTAAATGCCATGTGTCTATCACAATAAAATAGTCAATTTAATTAAGTGTTTATTTATTTAATTATAGTATGTATGTCTGCATTTCTGTGCTTATATAAGTGCTTGTGTGGATGTGTCTCTGAGTATATTGTTCGTGTGTTTGCACATATGTGGTAGGTGTATGTCTGTGTGTGTGCATATATAGATGTGTATATGGGTTTACGTAATATACATATATGTATGGGTATATCTGTGTATATATGTGACATGTGTCTATATTTGTGGATTTGTGGTATATATATGTAAATATGTATGTGGTACACATGTATGTATAAATGTTATATGTGTTTATGTGCTGTATGTGCACAGGTTTATATGTATGCAGTATGTATTTATGTGTGTGTATGAGTGTGTGGTATGTTTATGTTTGTGTATGTATATCCCTGTGTGTTTGTATAGTGTGTATATGGAAGTGTGCATATATTTATGCATGTGTGGTGTATATGTGTAGTATACACACATATATGCATATATATGTATGTTTGTGCATGCCTGTACCTTTATGTGTATGTAGTATGTAGGTGTGTGTGGCATGTATACATGGGTGTGTATGGGTGTACTTATGTGTATACTTAGATGTATGTTCATAGTTTTGTATCTGCATGCCTGTATCGAGTATATATGGATGTATATGTGTGTATGTGTGTACTTATGTGTGTGGTATTTATAAGTCATGTCTGTGTGTGTGTTTGTGTGTATGTGTGTGTTTGTATATTTGTGTGGCTCTGTGTGTGTGTGTGTACATTTGTATGTGTTTGTCTCTCTCTTTTTTTCATATTTTGTCAGCAGGGGATTTCCATCCTGAGGGTCTGTCATAGTACAATTGACCCATCTGTAGCACATTAAAAAATACAACTTTGTGTTAAGTGCTTTGGAAGGACATTGAGTAACATTAAATATTGCAAAGGTGAAAAGGAGGAAACAGGACCTGAGCTGCAGCTCAGCTGCTGAATGCTTGCACAGTGGTATGTATATGTGTGTATGTATGTGTGTGTATGCATGTGTATATATGTATGTGTGCAGGTGTATGTGTGTGCATACATGTATTTGGATATATGTGTACATATATGTATGTGCTTCTGTGTGTGTGTGTGTGTGTGTGTGTGTGTGTGTATTTGTGTGTGGCCCAATAAGTTTCATTAGGGCTATTTACAGGAGGGGCTGTTTCCAGGACTCTGTGCACCTCGCAAGTGGCTACTGAAGAAAATGTCTTTCCTTTCTCATGTTAACTAATATTTTTGTATAAATCCTGAGGGAGGAGTAGAATCCCATGATTCCCCACCCTGCATGTTAACTGGCCCCTTCTTGTGGAAATCATGTCTGAGTTATCAAGCTGTGGTGACTTCAGGAGTATTATAGTCCTTCATAGTCCCTATCCCCCTTCCTCTTGGTCTTGGGTTTCCTCTGTCTCATCTTCCACCATGTTCACTGAAACTAGAAGGGAATATTGTAAATGCTTCATTTCTTGATGAACATTCAATATTCATCTTATGCTCAGCGCTTTGACCAATTAGGAGTCTTTGTAGTCACTTCTGACCACTACAAGAAAAAGCTTCTCTGGCCAGAATTAATAGTAGCACTATTTTATGGGCATAAACACAATTCATTAGAAAGCAATTTAACAGGCATACCGTATTTAGCAAAATAATAACAGTAATTTCTCTCCCAGCATCAATAGCCCTTCCCCAAGTCATGGGCTTTTACTGGGTTTATAGTACCAGATGTCAATTTCCTTTTGTTGAGTAGGTCTCACGTCCAGTCAGAATGTGGTTTGTTATAGCCATCACAGACTTTCCATTATTGAACCAAGAGGACATCTTACCTGGTCAGAGGTACTACCACAAGGTTCAAAGTAAGAAAGACTTAAAAGCAGTTCTCCCTCATTGGCTTGGACAGCACAAGCTAGCCAGCAGTAGGGAGCTTCCAGCTAAATTACAGCTTCATCGCTCTGTCTTTTGACCAAGCTTATGGTATCTTCATCAACAAGGTCTTCTCTATCGTTCTCATGGGCAAGCAAGAGCAGAGCCAATTGTCTGCATTATTGGGTAGGGGACAAAGGAGAAAGATTGAGGGACTCAGATAGCTCCACTTCCCCCTGAGGACCAAGGTTAATGGTTGGGGGTGAGAGATACTTTCCATTTATCCATGTGAAAACTGTAATTAAACTCATGGGCTTGCATGCATGTACACACACACACACACACACACACACACACACACACACACACACACTTACCCTACCCTACATAATCACTTGTTTGATGCCTCTAGATGTTATGTAACATTCTCCCTGCCCATTGATTCAACAAATCTCTATCATTCTTGGTGCCTGTTACTTTACCTATCCCCTAACCCAATCCAAATCCACCACCAAGCTTATCCCATCCCTAATTTTAGTTCATTTAGTGTGTGTGTGTGTGTGTGTGTGTGTGTGTGTGTGTGTTTTATAGTGAATTATATGCATTATTCTCTGAAAAGGAAAATTGATTTATTTATTTAGTTTTGTTTTTTGGCTTAGTGCATAAAGAAATCAGTTCATTGTAAAATTTCATGCGTGTGTGTGTGTGAGTGTGTGTGTGTATCAAATTTTATTCCTATCTGAACATTCCTGCTTTTCTTTCTTCCCTAAACAGTTCACTCCTCTTTTATTGACACATAGATTTCATTAGCCTATCCTGTTCTCCCTCCCTTTAGACCTCTTCTTGTCTTCTCATAGTCCCTTTCTACCTTCACACTGGACACACATACTCTTGCATATATATAATATAATACATCACATATTTGTACATATATGTACATTTAAATCTAACTCTTTCACATGGGAGAGAGCATTCAGCAGTGGTTTTCCTAGTCTGATTTATTGTATTTAATACAACGTTCCCAGGGTCTACTCAAGTTTTGTAAATGTCATCATTTTACTTTTCTGCCCAACTGAATAAGATCTCATTGTTCACATACGTGACATTTCTTTGTACGTTCATGGGTTGATGGACATCAAATTTGGCTTTGTATTTTGACCGCAGTGAATGGCGTAGCAATAAGCATGCATGTGTAAGGATGTTCGTGGTGTGCTGAGTTAGGGTCATCTGGGTGTTCATCTGGGTCATTCAGAACCTCTATTTTTACTTTTGTTTGAGGAACCTCCTCCATTACTGAGTTCCATAGCAGTTGCATACCATCTCCTTCCCCCAGCAGGACATATGGTTCCGCTTTTGCCACATCCTGGCCAGCATTTATTGTTTGTTGAGAAACACAATTCTAATGATCCCCCCCCAAAAAAAAACCCCTGAAATTTATTGTTCATGCAACTGAAAATGCCAGGCTGATTTTGGCTGAAATGAAGATGTCTAATAATGTTTCTTACGATTTTGCCCTCCATGTTTCTATTTTAGCATTTCCCCCTGGCTTCTATTTTTAGACAGACTTGCTCACATAGTGGTAAAGATGACCATCTGCAGCTGGTGGCTTCAATTCTGTTAACTTGCGAAGGACCAGATGGAAAGCATATGCTTTAAAAAAAAAAAAAACCCAATTGGCCCAGCTTGAGTCAAGGGCTTCCCCTTGGAGCCAGCTGGTGAGACAACCCTGCGTCCAAATGAGAGGAGCAAATGGGACCTTTCCAAGAGAAAGAATGTGTTCTACCAGAAGAGGAATGTGAGTCTGAAAATCCCAAGGATGACCACTACACAGACCCCCTATTGGTCTGTTGAGCGGGTTGACCTTATGCGTGTAGAGGACTGCTCTGAGGACTACAGAACACGGCCCAGGTCTGCTCACAACTTCAGGAGTTTACAGAACTTCAGAGTTACTCTCCCATAGCGTAACATTTGAGGGATCCCCAGCTCAAAGAGAGCTCTCTAGTGTGAACTAATTGATGGTGGGGATGGGAACTTTGGGGCCTTGTATCATCTACTTCAAGGAGAGAACCTAAGTGGAGCAAAGCTTTGGTGCATTCCATGAAAGAAACAAACAGCATTGTTCTGGTGATGCTATGCTGGTACTGCACAAGGGGTTTATATCTGTCCTTGCCTCTCTTCCTCTCAATGCTTTTTTCCTAGATAAGGTAGCTGAACCTTCAGTAGGAACAAAATGAGCTCAACACCGAATATTGACAAGCACGGTAACTAGAGTCTGACTTTCCCAGAAATCTCAGGGTTACTCCCATTGCTGGGGGGTACAAGTACACTTAACTAGACCTGATTTTTATGTGAATGCCAGGGATCCAGTCTTGCTTCCTTATCCTTACATGGCAAGCCCTGTTCTTTTCTTGGACATCTGCAGTCTGGTGAGTAACTGTAATTCTGAAAGATAGCAGAATTTGGGATGACTCCACGTTGTATCTCCACATTAACATGTGTTTCCATGGCAGCCAAGACAGGTGAGAAGGATGCTGAGAGAGTATCACATCAGCAATTGAGTATGTATGTCCAGAATGATACTCATACATCACTGACTAAAGGTAGTTACACCCACCATAAACCCAATTGCAAGATGATGACACAGGAATACATCTCATCTCAAAGGAAAGCTAGGAAGGACACTGGTAAACACCACAACTATCTTGTCTATGACCCCAAACTGATAAGGTAGAGAAATAAATAACTTCAGAATTAATATATGTCCTTGAAATATGTAGTACGTTTTGACACTCACGAGCCCCCTCCTCCCTAACAATGCTTATGAATACTACATTCTCTCCGTGTTTTGATCAAATAGGTGAAGTTGAGGAAAACATCATTAGCCTATGAGTTCATTTTGAATACTGAATTTTTTTTGATTTGAAACAGCTTAAAAACCACTCATGGTGGGCTAGGCAAATGGATCCGAGCTGGCTAATTAAAGAAAGTGAGAGTCCAAGTACTCCTGAGTTAAGCGTGCATGTAACAACATTAGTAACGAAATGGAAAATGCTACCCATTTATTCCATTGTACTTACCTTTCTCAGTCAGAAAGCCTTTGGCGTCTACTGCATTTCTGTCGGCGTTCCATGGTGAGTTAAATCAATTAATATCTACTTGTAGCAAAGTGTTGACAGCAAATTTCTAAATTCACAGGCTCGACACTTTCCAGTGTAATTGGGCATACATGAAAGAATTTTTTCAGCTTGCTACCAAAAGCAACTCAGAAAAAAATGTGAAGTGGGTGTTAACCCTTTGCAAGGAGGCTACCTGATCTGGAATGCTGCCCTTGATGACCTTTTCTTGGAGAGAAGTTAGACACAGACTATGTGGGATCTCTAATCCATGAGCTGTGTCCAGAGGTCCCTGAAAAGTCTGGAAGGAATTTTTTTCAGCCCACTAGATGAAGGGAGGGCTTGGAAGAGAGTCCAAGAGAGTCTAATGGAGAATTTTATCTGATGGTGGCTGCTGTCTCAGCTTAAAAAATATTAATACACATATCTCAGAGGGAGCTGGCTGAAAATTATTTAGTCTTGTGGATGAGGAAACAGCATGAGTGCAGGCTGTGTTAGTGTGAACTTGATTTCAATCCCCAACACTTCTGTGAGAAAGTCAGGTGTGGTGGCCCCCATGTGTAATTTTTGCACTGGAAGGCAGAGACAGGCAGATTCCTGGGAATTGCTCGCTCTATAGTCACTGTAACTTAATCAGCAAGCAACGGGTCAGTGAGAGACCATGGGGCAATATATTACCACTCTGTGTGACCCTGAGTACAAGAGGGGCCATAACTATCCTGGTAGGCTTTTAGGACAGGAGATGAGAAGGCCCAAGGGGTAGCTGGTACAGGGTCCACTAGCACAGGAACCTTTGTTACAGAGTTCTTTGTTATAGGAGATGCTGATACTTTGACGTTTTATCTGAGCACCTCACTATCTTGCAACATCTTCTGGACAGCAGCTGATCTTCCAGAGAATTGAGGACAGTGTGGTGAATGTTTTGAGAAGGTAGTTTATCTAAGTCTGGAGATAACACACGACTCTGGGGGCAGGTGTGGGGTGGCGGCGGGGTTGGATGCTGAGATCTGAATCCCTTATGGCCCTACTCGGGAAGTCAGCCAGCTGTCAGTTTTCATGAGAATGTGTCATCCTCCTGGTAAGTAAGCTCCAGGCTTAGAATCCAGATGCCCCTTGTTTTAGGGTTTCATTGCAGTGAAGAGACACCATGATCAAAGTAACTCTTCTTTAAGATTTATTTATTTTATGTATGTGAGTGCACTGTAGCTATCTTCAGAGACACCAGAAGAGGGCATCAAACTCCATTACAGATGGTTGTGAGCCACCATGTGGTTGCTGGGAATTGAATTCAGGACCTCTGGAAGAGTAGACAGTGCTCTTAACCACTGAGCCATCTCTCCATCCCCAAGGTAACTCTTATAAAGGAAAACATTTATCCAGGGCTAGTTTACAGTTTCAGAGATTAAGTCCATTATTATCACAGCAGGAAGCATAGCAGCCTGCCGGCAAACATGGTGTTAGAGAAGCCAAGGGTTCTACATCTTGATCCACAAGCAGCCAGTAGCAGACTCTGACTCCACACTGGGCAGAGCTTAAGCAGTAGGAGACCTCAAAGCCCACCCCCAATGTGACACATTTCCTTCAGCAAGGCCACACCCACTCCAACTAGGCTATACCTCTTAAAGTGCCACTCCCTATGGTCAAACATTTAGAAGCCTGGATCTATGGGGGCCATACCTATTCAAACCACCACAAACCCTGATTCCAACAGTTACCTGAACTCAGGGTGGCAGCAATGGACACTTGAGGGTTTTGGTTTGTTTGTTTGTTTGTTTGTTTGTTTTTAATTTAAGCAAAGTTTCACTGTATTGCCCATACTGGCCTTCAATTCAGGATTCTTCTGCTACTGGCCCCTGAGTGCTTCAGTTGCAGGTGTGGATCTCTATGTGTGCTCTGAACTGTGTTTTATAAAATGATGCTAATATGTTAGGGAGAATATAAGTTTATCTCACACATTATTTTATTCAAATCACATTAATGGGTAAGAAGGACCCATCCCAACTGTCTTGAGGTTCATATGAGTACATCCAGAAGACCTAGGGTCTGGTCATGTTTATTCCTGGTGTGGAAAGAAGGTAGATGATCTGGCTATATGTGTTCTTCATGTGGAGTGAAGCTTGGGGTATGGATGTGGTGGTCCTGGTGTGAAGTGAAATGACTGAGGGTCTCGGGGTGTGTGTGTGTGTGTGTGTGTGTGTGTGTGTGTGTGTGTGTGCGCGCGCGCGCCTAGAGTAGGGCTTAGGTGTGTGTTTCTGGTGTGGAGTGAGGCTAAGGGTTTGGGTGTGTGTGCTCCTTCTGTGAGGTGAGGTTGAGGGTTCAGGTGTGTATGTTTCTGGTATGGACTGAGGCTGAGGGTCTGGGCATGTGTTCCTGGTGCACAGTGAGGTTGAATTTCTGGCCATGAATACAGCTTGTGCCTCCTTTACCACTGCTTCTGTTGCCAATGAACTGTCCAATGTTCTTGTTTGTATGTCCATAATTCAGAATGGAAACCCTGAGTAGGCAAAGGGTGGCTTCCTCCATGTTGGCACTTCAGTTTCAAGCCTTTCTAGAATCTGAGGCCTGAGAACCAAAGGCTTATGGCTCTAAGTCCAATCCAGAACTTAAAGTTGTAAAACTTAGGTCAGAGGCTTGTTGCTTTGGTCCTTAACTATCAGTGGTTGCACACACAGCTGTCCCTGGTTCATGCCTCTACTGCTCATCTATAACTATAGCTAACATTGGTCTGTACTCGTGGTGACTAGTGATAAAGCTCTCAAGTCTGAGTGTGCGGACTTTGAGCTCCTACTAGCAGCTAACATTATAGACCTCGGCCCTTGACTACCAGTATTCTAATCCTTAGGGAATTGGCTCCCTAGAATCCTTCATCTTCCAGGGCCCAAAGTTTCTCATACTTTAGTTAACAAGATTGTGACCTTCCACAGTCATGGGGCTCCACTTCCTCTTAACTTCTCTCCCTTTCCTACTCCTGCCCCTGTCTGTCCCAGCTCTACTCAGTTTCTGCTCCAGGCCACTCTGAAATCTTCACCCACATTCATCAGGCAGCAGTCTCTGCTTACGTTGGTAGCCATCAGCACTGCCTCCTTGCCATGCTACTGCTAACCTTCTACATCCGTGACAGAGATCACAAGTAGATCAGAACAGGCCATCCATTCAGGGAAGACCTAGTTTTTTGGCCTGATAGTGCAACATGTTGTCCTTGTTGGAGAGTGTCTTCTGGCTGACTCAGAAACTGAGAACACTAATCGGAAGGGAGTGTTTGCTTGTGTGTACCACACAAACATGGTGCTTGTAATTAACACCAATAACAGCACAACTTTCAGTTTGGGGGAAGTATAATCATAGGTGTATGGCCATACCTGTCGACCGCAAGTGTTTTGCTGAGCACTAAGAAAGCGTTCTATTTTTATTTGGATCAGATTGAAGATGTCTCATCAAGAAGCCAGATGTTTGGCATGGCTGCAAGTGAGGTCCTTTAAAGTTCAGTGAGGCTTGCCTCCACTGATGAAGGTTTCTTGAACAGTGTATTCTATTCCCCAGAACACAGTCTCTAGACCAGGACTCATGTCTTAAATATCTATGGTTCATTGCAGTGTCTTAGTCAGGGTTTCTATTGCTTCAATGAAACAACCATGACTAAAGGAAACTTGGAGAGAAAAAGGTTTATTTGGCTTATCCTTCTGTATCACTGATCACCAATTAAGGAAGTTAGGACAGGAAGTCAAACAGGGTAAGAATCAGTAGGCAGGAGCTGATGTAAAGGCTATGGAAGGGTTCTGCTTAATGGCTTGCCTGTCATGGTTTTCTCAGCCTGCTATTTAAAAGAATCCAGGACTTCCTGTCCAGGGATAGCCCTACTCACAATGAGTTAGACCCCTGCATATCAATTACTAATTAAGAAAATGTTCTACAAGCTTGCCTAGAGTCAGATCTTGTGGAGATATTTTCTGAATTGGGGTTCCCTCCTCTCAGGTGACTCTAGCCTGGGTCAAGCTGACATAAAGGTAGCCAGCACACACAATAAAAGGGCACGACAGCAAAAGTTACTCATTTCATGGTCAGAGAGCAGAGAGAGCCTGACAGAGAAAATATTATGTGCCGTTTCCTCCCATTTTGAAGGGAAGTTTGTTAAGACCCATCCTCTAAAGGAAAAACTCAGGGAATAAGTGGCTGAAAAGCTTTAGGAAGTCCTTGAAACAGACAAAATTCTCTAGATTTGTCCCTCCCCAAACTTATATAAGCACTAAGGACTATTGAGAGACATTCTCAGAACAGCTATGCTGCTTAGAAGAGGCTTAGACTATTTGATCCTAGAAGAAAAACTATCCAACGTGTTGAGCTATCTGCAAGGAGTAGCTGTTACTCATGTTGGGAGTAGGCATTTGGTGATGGAGCTGTCATTGAGTCAGCTCTGTTCCTGTAAGTAACCCCTCAGCCCGTAATCCTGTCAGTACTTCAATAAACTTATCGGTACTCTGATGATATCCTTACTTTGATCTGTCATTGTTTCCCTATGTGGAGTGAATAGACACTTGTTCACGTCTCCAAGTAACAGTATCATACAGCAGAAGGAGCCAGAGATGAGATAGATTCTTCAACCATCC
This sequence comes from Rattus norvegicus, assembly GCF_021556685.1. Lineage (NCBI taxonomy): Eukaryota > Metazoa > Chordata > Mammalia > Rodentia > Muridae > Rattus > Rattus norvegicus. The sequence continues at coordinate 44,221,969 of NC_141553.1, forward strand.
AGCGATAAACATTCTCCAAGTAGACCACATACCTAGTTTTCACCATCTCTCAATAATGCCATTGAAATGTAACTCCATCAATAGATAAGTCCATTGATGAGTTAGAAGTCTCATAATTCAACTCATAAACCCATCAACTGTCGGAGAAACCTCTTAGACGGCATGCTTCATACCTTCACCATAATCAACCACATGTTCAAGTTCATATGTCTAAGTTGATAATAAGCTTGGATTTTGTTCTTCTGATTTGAATTTTATACATGTTTGATGATAGCACATTGCTGGAATCAGAACCTTTAAGCTCTGGGTAAACTTGAATAGATTGAATATGAGTTAACAGCGCATGTTTCAGGGTTTGGCTGGAGGTGTAGAAATCAGGTATCTGTAGATGTCAGTGATGTGCTGAGGTGCTGGTGTCTGAATTAGTCTTGTAAACATAGAGACAAGAGATATGGAAGCGATGAAGGTAGCACTCGTTAGTTGGTGAGTAGCAAGGTCAAGGGTAAGATGTGGAGACTAGCTTTAGAAACCAGAAATAGGAGGAAGAGAGAAAATGATGATTCTGGCTTGAGTCACATAGGGTTCGAGATGGTTCCGAGATATCACATGCAAATGCTCAGTAGACAATATGGAGTTTAACACTGAGAAGAGAAGGTAGCTAAGTTACTGTTCAATTTCTGTGAGCACTTGGGTCAAACCAATTCATAAAGCATTTAATGAGGGGGCTTGTTTACAGTTTTAGAGGGTTAGTCCATTGTCGTTATGGACAGAAGCAGGCATGGTGCTATAGCAGTAGTTAGGAGCTTTCCATCCTGATCTTCGGGCAGCAGGCAGAGGGGGTGGGGGGAGAGAGAGAGAGACAGAGAGAGACAGAGAGAGAGACAGAGAGAGAGACAGAGAGAGACAGAGAGAGACAAAGAGAGACAGAGAGAGTGACAGAGAGAGAGACAGAGAGAGGCAGAGAGAGACAGAGACAGAGAGAGAGACAAAGAGAGACTGGCATGGATTTTTTGAAGCCTCAAAGTCCACTCCCAGTGATAGACCTATTTCAAGAAGACCATACTTCCTAATGCTTCCCAAACAGTTCTACCCTGTGGTGACTAAGCATCAAAAAGATGAATACATGGGAGACCTTCTCATTCAAATACCACAGGTATTAAATATGAATACTGAAAGTTGGTAGTTACCAGGGTACTGATGGTAATGAGAAATCTTGCCTCAGGTAAGAGAAATACCTGGGTACAGGCAGAAGAGTGCCAACTACCATCACGTAGACCACAGGCTAGAACTTGTGGAGACTGTAGGAAAAGAGATATGGAGAAAACACCAGATAGTAATGACTCTACGGAATGGTAAAATCCAAAAAAACCACCGTGAAATTAAGCATGGACCCATTTTTTAAAATATATCTACTGTGAGTAGTCAGGATGAGTCGAGGAAAATTAGCAATTAATGGAGTTATACAGGCTTTCCTTGTAATGTCCATTATAGGATGTGTGTGTGTGTGTGTGTGTGTGTGTGTGTGTGTGTGTGTGTGTGTGTGTGTTTTGTTTGGGATTTAGCAAAGAAAAGAGAAAATTGAGGTAGACATTATTCTTTGTCTTCTGTCGTAGACATACATGGACTACCTACTTCATTTGTAATCTATGAATTGAATACGGTCCATGGAGGGTATATAAGAAGTGGATTCTGCCTATCTGGACCCTGGTAATCCAGTTTAGAAACCGACCCTAGTAATTCTGGACCTTAGTAATCCAGTTCAGGAACTGACAAAACACATTGAAAAGGGCCAAAAGCTGACACAGAAAGTCAGGTCTACAAGAGGTTAGGGGAGCCGGAGGCAGATTTTCATTGACACTGTGCAACAGAAAGCTTAGGAAACTACCTGGGATCGAGTCCCTTGTGCTAGAATTTTTCAGGATCAGGAGTGTTAGAAAGCTACTCTTAAGATAGACTCTTGGTCTCACTCTCTACCACATGCTTTTCTGAATTCAGCAGGATAATCCTGTCTTTTCAAAACTGCTCCTGGCTCTTCAAATCAGTCTCATTCTGAGCAGGAACAATGAGTATTTGTCCTGAATTAGCAACAGATTCAACAGCTCAGAGGGAAGGCTAGAGAGAGTTTTCAATCACGGTTTAACTCACTGGCTTCTCCTGAGAAAGCCTCTAACTTCTTGCAGGAAGAGCATGCATTATATTTAGTAACTTGCCCTGAAGTAAGCCAGAGAATAATGTTGAAAGCTCACCGAAAGCACAGAGAACTTGTGGGGTTTGTTACTTGGCAACTGAGATCTGAGCTGTTAAAATAAGAAATTTGCATTATTTTACAATTTTTTTTTTTAAATGCAGAGCATGCTGCTTTCTCTTCGAGGAGGGAGAAAATAAGATTACTACAGTTTCCATTTCTGACTGTTGAAGATATCCCAGCCTCTTTGGGCCGGTGTTACACTCTATGTTGTCCTCTGAAGTGGGTATTTGTGCAGTCACAGTCTCCAAGTGATGCAGCGAGTCTTGTCAGAGGCCCAGAGATGCCAGGAGAAAGCCAAACGAGTATTCAGACTGGAAAGAATGTTATCAGGAAGTGAGGAATGCTCTCTTGAATGTGGTACTCAGTGACATCATGGTGAGGAGACGGAGAAACTGTTGCATCTGCCCCGTTTCTTGAACTTTCCTCTCCAGGCCTACTTCTTTTCTCTTCACTTTGTTCCTTTGAACTTGTCCCTGACTTTGTACACAGCATCTGAGAATGTGTCAATATGCCATACATACTGACCCAAAAGTACCTTAGGACACTGACAAGAGACAGGAAAATGGAAATATTTGTATAGCTCCTTGAAGAAAGTGGGGTGGGGGTGCTTTTTCTTTTTTCTCTTTCTTTCTTTCCTTCTTTCTTTCTTTCTTTCTTTCTTTCTTTCTTTTGTCCTTCCTTCCTTCCTTCCTTCCTTTCTTTCTTTCTTTCTTTCAAAATATGACTTGGTTGAATCTTTGTGTCTCTGAATCATATGAAACTCAAAGGGGTACTGGGCATGCAGAATGCTCTGGATTCCACTGAGTTTCTTGCTCTAACTCTACTGTCATTCCAGGGTTGTGATAAAGGCCTGGGATTTTGCAGCCACGTTCCACATTGATGAGTCAATAGAAGGGAAATTCCTAGGGTCAACTGTTCTGACAATCTGGCAGATAGCAACTTGGTGTTCTGAGAGGGCTAACTTTTGCGTGTTTAGAAGATGGTGAACTGACCCTGTTGTAGCTTTCATATTACATATTAAACAAAGAAATGCATATCCTGCTTTTATTGAAAATTGTTAAAAAAATTTCCTTTCTGTGTCGCCATGATCTCATAATTAAGTCAGGAGGATACACTACTGCAAGCTGACACTTGGTAAGAGTGTGAGCTTTGTTGCTATGTTCTCCTTATATCTGCAACTATCTAGAAGGGGTCAGGGTATATCACAGATGTGAAATAAATATCTGTTGAATAAATAGTTTACAGAACGCCATACACTTGCACAGTGTAAAAGAGACTTGTTCTGTCTGATAAAATAGGAGATTAAATTCTGACTCAAGTTACTTGACTATTTTTCTAGACAAAGATCATAGGATATGACCGTTTGTATTTCATAAATCTGTAACATTAGACGTTTTCCGATCTGTTATCTGTTTGACAAAAATGTTAGCTGAAGAGCCTTTTGGTCTAAAAGCTACAGACCTGAGAATATAGTTTTTCTTATGCTTCTTCTATGGCTCTAACAAAAGCACATCTACTGGATGGCTTCTATGAGGACAACTTTAGAACATTCAGAATGAATGGTATCAAGTCATTCTCAGTAATTACACAGAGCATCACCAAGTGTAGATAAATGTTAATTCCTGGAGTTGTAGCCAATGATCTGTTTAGATAATTCATAGAACTAAGTACTTATTCTTTTTTTTTTTTTTGGTTCTTTTTTTCGGAGCTGGGGACTGAACCCAGGGCCTTGTGCTTGCTTGGCAAGCGCTCTACCACTGAGCTAAATCCCCAACCCCCTAAGTACTTATTCTTTATTAATCCCTGCATTGGTGTGGACTAGTACTGTGACAAGTAGCATTTAGAATGCAGTTGGAAAAAAACAGACAGAAATAAGAGATCATTAATTACAAATTATGGGAAAGGATGTGAAAGACTGGGTCTAGATTACCAGAGGGGAAAACTAGCTATTTGTACCATGTCGTACAGTGCAAGAAGATACAGATTAATAAATTAGGCATGGTATATTTAATTTAGCCAGCTTCTAAACTTCAGCCACTGTACTGGGTACAAAAGAAGATTGCAGCATAATTTTAATTTACATTTTCCAAACAACAAACATCACGAGACTATATATTCTGAAATGTTTATTGAAGTCCCTGCAGGTTATGTGCCAGCACAGGGAGATAGCAAGTTCAAGACCATCCTGAGCTATAAGACTAGACCTAGTCTCCAAAGAGAGACAAGCTAAAAACAAAACAGAAGTCTATAAAAGTCTTTCCCCCTTTGATACGTTATAGTGGCCATTGTATGGATTTGAAAAGTACTTTATGCATTCTAGATATACTTCTTCATCATGCTTTAAGCTAGTAAAAAGATTTAATTTTTAAATGCTATCTTTAATTCTTTTTTCTGCCTTCATTTAATAAACACTTGCCTACCACATGATACAGAATATTTCTGAACTTTCTGTCCCACCATTCTGATGGCTTTAATGGCATAGAAGGTTTTCAGTCAAGTCCTGGAAATTGTCTTTATAAATAGGAGTCCCCATGTTCCTGTATGCTTTTTAGAATCTGCTTGTTGCTTTCTTTTAAAAAATGGCCTGCCAGGTGTGTGATTTATACCTCATTTCTCAAAAAATGTCCTAGCAATGCCATAGTTTTATGTATGAAGGCTTTGGATGACTTTTATTAAATTTATACCTAGGGTTTTAGGTCTTTTGAGAACATTGTACAAGTATTCTTTTGACATTTTATGTTTCCAGACATAAAGGCAGATCTGTAATTCAAAAGAGAGAGACAGGGAAAATTCTGAGAGTTCAAGGCTACAAACCAACTTTCAAGCTTGTCTTCAGAAGATAAATTATGATTATTATATTGAGATTATAGAATATGCTCACAAACACAGAACATTGTCTTACTACCATCTTCGTGAATTATCACTTACCTCCACCCCCAGCAAAATTGAGTCTCTGACAAAAACAAGGCATCCAGATCTGAAATCTTTTGAATTAAGCTGTGCCTTGTGCACAATGCTTCCTCCTCTCTGACTATGCCTGACCTCCTGGAACTGCAAGGGATTCTGTAGTCCCATACTGTTCACAAGTGGAAAGAAAATAGTCCTGGAAGGATACAGAGTCTGGATGATAGAAGAGAAAGAGGCAGATGCCCTGGAGATGTGGTCTGGACCACGCAATTGAATGTGCGATTTTTTACCATAGTCACACAAGTAGGTAGATCTTGGTTCTCTGGATTTTAGTATCAGTTCTGTGCTCAGTCAAGTAGTTGAGTAAGTTTGGTTGTCTAAGTTGTCTGATAGGGCACCTAAAGAAAGTTTTTCCTCTTCTAAAACTGGTATATTATCAATTCCTTCTTTGATTGCTTTATGGAACTTTTCGGATGATTAAATGCTGCTTGGAAATAGCAAACTTTTAGCCAAATGTTAAATGTGGATAAGGCTGAAGTCTGGTGTGTGTGTGTGTGTGTGTGTGTGTGTGTGTGTGTGTGTGTGTATGTGTGTTTGCGTATATATGTGTGTGTGCGTATGTGTGTACGTATGTGTGTGTAGTTGTGTGTGTGTGATGTGTGTGTGTTTATGTGTGTGTTTGTGTGTATGTGTGTGTTTGTACGTAGTTTTGTGTGTGTGATATGTGTGTGTGTTTGTGTGTATGTGTGTGTGAGTATGTGTGTTTGCGTATATATGTGTGTGTGCGTATGTGTGTACGTATGTGTGTGTAGTTGTGTGTGTGTGATGTGTGTGTGTTTATGTGTGTGTTTGTGTGTATGTGTGTGTTTGTACGTAGTTTTGTGTGTGTGATATGTGTGTGTGTTTGTGTGTATGTGTGTGTGTGTGTGTGTGTGTGTGTGTGTGTGACACTGTATGTATGTGTGCATGAAGAGGTCAGGACTTGATATTGGATGTCTTTCTCTGCCACCCTCCACCTTAATTTTTGAGACAGTTTCTCAGGAAACTTGAAACTTGCTTATTGGGCAAGACTAGTTGGATAGAAGACCACTAAGATCTTGTTTCTGCCTGTCGGGAGCTAGGATTACAAGCATGTTCCATCATATGTGGCTTTTGCGTGTGCTGTGTATGTCAGTATGTTGTGGATCTAAACCCAGGTCCTCATCCTTCACTGGCACCCACTTGCAGATATATTCCACATCTATAGTCCCTGAAACGTTTTTTTTTTTTTCCGGGGCTGGGGATTGAACCCAGGACCTTGTGCTTCCTAGGCAAGCGCTCTACCACTGAGCCAAATCCCCAACCCCCTGAAACATTTTTAATAGTTATGCAAATAAAGTTTTTTAATTTTTAATTTGGCTCAGAAGAATATGGGAAAGTAGTACATTGACATAAAATAGGTAAACTAGGGCTGTTAAGATGGCTCATAAGGATTTCTGTTGTCAAAATTGTCAACCTGAGTTCAATCTCCAGGACATAGGTGGTAGAAAAAGAGATTCAACTCTTGACCTTAATCCTCTGACCTCCACACATGCAATTTAGCATGCGCTCTATCCCAGTGAACAAATAAATACATGTAATAAACTGTATCTTATAAAAATTAAAAAAAAACGGTATCCCCTGTGTGCCTGCCAGGAACTTGCATACACGATTTCATTTCATCTCTGCTATATCCCCATGAGAGTACAGGAGGAATTCTGAGATAAGAAATATTATCTTCCCTTAGCAAGTAAAACTTCACTTCAAAGAGATTATATAATATGCTAAAGGTTCTTTAGTTTCTAAGTGTCTAGCTCTTAATCTCTTCGTTTTCTGTAGAGCGAACTGTCTAGATGAGGAACTGGTGAATGCTGACACAGAATGTGAAGAAGGACTATGACACATTCAGGACTCTTGGGCTTCTTCACTTGCTTGAGTTTTCTTTGTATAATCACCCTTGAGCACCACCATTCCCTCCTCGCCTTCAAGGGACAAGACAGATCACAGATGAAAACATCCTCCCAGTTTATGGCTGTGGCATTTGCATAGATTTCATATTTACTTTTAGTGACTACACTGAAGTCAAATCTTGGTTCTAAAGTGCTTGGCTGTGCTAGACCCATGGTAGATGTTGAAGAGGAAGACATATGTAAATCCTGCCCTCAGGAAGCATTGTCTTTAGATATGGGACAGGATGTATGCTCAGATAGAGCATTCAAGATAATTGCTGACAGCACACAGGTAGCGCCATATGAATGCACAGAAATTCATGCAACAGGATTCACAGGGCACTGAAAGTGTGAGTGGGTACTTGCACTTTAATTGAATGGAAGAATTCAAGTCAGGAAGAGGGTATATTTCCTGACAGGAAAGATGTGATGGGGTAAAACTTTATATTCATTTCTGGAAGGAGCCATGGAAGGCATATGGCTGGAGAGTTGTCCGATCTGTTTAGCTGAACCTGTGGTCTGGAGATAGCGTGCCTAATGCACAATTGAACACCCAAACATCAATGACCATCTTTGAGATACTGGCTGTTGAAGTAATCACAGACACACACACATACACACACACACACACACACACACACACACACATACACATTACAGACTCTTATACACACATGTGCACAATACCCATTGCGATGTCTGAAATGGATGCAACGGAGCTGTTGATCACCCAGGCCTGCAGGGAAGACTTAGCAACAGCAGGAAGTGCTAATGTATCATCCTCATTGCAGTCATCAGTAATGGGGTACATGTCTGGAGAAGGCAATTCACGCTGCTTCTTATTGGCCTCAAAAACTGTTTTTGTCTGTAATCGTCCTTGCTTTCTCTTATGTCTTCATAGCAAGGTTAGTCCTTCCTTTGGCTCCCATTCCTTCCACCTTTCCTATGAAATAAATCTTCCTATGCCGGAGTCTTAATACTGTAGAGATGAAAGGCTTTGCTTTTCCCAGTGTACTTAAAATTAAGAAAAGACTCACAGTGCTAGGCTGGTAGGAGCCAGGGACTTGCTAGGATGTGCGTATACATAGTCTGTAGCCTGAGAAGCTGCAAATGTTAACTCAAGTGGTGCAATCTATTAAAGAATAGATTGCTCTTCAATATTAAGTAAAATACTAAATAATAAATACTAAATAATAAAATATTAAGTAAAAATAGATTGCTCCTCACTATTAAGTAATATACTCCAAATGGGAAAGCCAACCCAAATGGGAACAAAAGGATCATGAATATGACAATGCTATTATTTCAAAATACGGTTCATGTCCTTATCAATTGATTTATTTGTTTATTGATTGATTGATTCATTGATATAATCTGTCTTCAGGTTACAATTGCTGCGAAGAGACAACATGGCTAAGGCAACTTATCAAAAAAAAGTATTTAATTGGGAGTTTGCTTACGGTCACAGTAGGGAGACGGCAGGCAGGCACTGGAACAGTAGGAGAGTGCTTATACCTAATCCAAGAGAGAGAGAGAGAGAGAGAGAGAGAGAGAGAGAGAGAGAGACAGAGACAGAGAGACAGAGAGAGAGAGACAGAGAGAGAGACAGAGAGAGACAGAGAGACAGAGAGAGACAGAGAGAGAGACACACACAGAGAGAGAGAGAGAGAGAGAGAGAGAGAGAGAGAGAGAGAGAATGAGAATGAATCTGAAGTGGGCTTTTGACACATCAAAGCCTACCTCCAGTGACACATCATTTCTTCCAAGGCCACACCTCCTAATCCTTCCCAAACAGTCTACCAACCAGGAATCAAACATTCAAACATACAAGCCTATGGGGACATTCTCATTCAAACCACCATAGGGTCTTACTACATAGCATAGGCTAACCTTGAACATACAATCCTCCCACCTTAGCTTCTAGAGTGCTGGGATTACAGGTATATACCACCACACCTGACATTGCTTTAAAACAGAACAGAAAAAAATAACGGTCACTTCCATTGCTTTCTTTGAGAGTCTATGGTGGCAAAGCATGGTAGTTCATGCCTTTAATCCCAGTTCTTGACAGTCATAGACCAGAAGATTTCTGTGAGTTTGAGGCCAGCCTGGTCTACATAACAGGACTATCAGGACTATGCAGAGAGGCCCTGTCTCAGAAAGCCCAAATCAATAAATAAGGCCACAGCACATACATGGGCACAGATAGACAAGTCATTTACAGCCCTGCAACAGAGTCCAGTCAGCAGCAGCTGAGTGGGGAAAACTACTGAGCTCTCTCTGCTCTGGTCTTTCACAAAGTGCCTGCACCACGGCACTCCTACCCTTTGAGATCCACCACAGACACAGTGAAGCTATGTACGTAGGGAGAAAACTGCACATGCTCTAGACGGAAAAAGCCTGAGCACTCTTCATTTTTATGAGCTGCCAAGCTTTGCTGCTGGCTAATGTTTACATGAACAGAGCAATGTGACTTTATATTCAGCTCACTTTGCTGAAATATGCATTTACATGAGAGAAATGCAGGCTCCAGTATGATATTTCTATGTCAAGTTTTGTGTACATAAATGCACATGAATGACACATGGGAGGCCAGCAAACACATGTAATGTTTTCCAGCTTAAATGCTTGAGAGTCCTTAATTGAATGCAAAGAGTAGCGCGTATCACGCAGAAGGAGAGGATCTAAAATGGCATTGTTTGCAGCTACAAGGGATCCCCAGTGTGCATGGGCCATTTGTGGACACCGGTGGGGATGGGAGTACCACAGGGATGGCTGCAGCATCAACGAATCCCAATGGCCTAGATTCAGTTATAGATTACAGACTGCTGCCTGGTGTGGCTAGCTCTGTACCAACAGCCTGCTTGCAGTTCCATGGATTGCCTGGCAAACGGGGCTGACCCATTTCACCATGACAATCTGTGCTGCTCCACTAAAGGCTGTGTGCAGGGAAATGCTCACCGTCAGCATTTTCAAGATTCCCCCAATGAAGTTTACTCGGAGTTTTTAAAACACACATCTTGAAAATCCAACTAAAACAGACACCCTTTGACAGCGTTGGAAGAGCTGGGGAAGACAGATGAGAACAAGCGAATGTTAGCGTTTTCCGAGTTCTACACTATCAGCAAAATGAGGCCCGTTTTGTTTTCCTCCTCCAGTGGCATCATGATAAAGACACATGCAACCAAAATGAAGTAGTCATTCTCTAAAAGAGAATGTACAGGTTGAACAGATAAGGGGATATCTCCCACGGCTACACGTATTCTGATCTTTTAAAACAGAAAATAGAGAATCCAATAATTTCACAATAAGTAAATGGAAGGGTTTAAAGTGGATTTATTACAGCCTTGGCTTGGAGTTAATGTGTGTAGAACTGAGTTTCATTGGAGTACTACGATAGTGTGCCTCTTGGGGGGTGGGTGGGTCTGTGCTTTGGTAAAGGAATTCCATTTAGGGAGAGCAATTTAGGGAAATCAGGCCCTGGTATGTGCATGTGATCACATTAAAATGTAACCTCTGCTTGTCTGATGAAAAACACAGCCCAGAAGTGATGGCATTTGCAGGCCTTTCTACTGAACGCCGTATACAGAGCTTGGCATCCCTTTTTTGTTGAGTTAGTTCAGGAAGGTAAATCTTAGAACCTCCTGCACTTTTTCTGTTTTGTGCACAGGAAAGGGAGTCCCATCAGGCTAAAGAATGGCTCAGGGCTTATTAACAAGACTGTAGCTTAGGCCTGGGCCAGAGAATATTTACTCAGGTGTAATAGATTAACATGTGAGTTTTGTTTGTTTACCTTAGGAACAGGGTTCACTTTGTAACTTAGGTGTGCTAGGTAGGGTGGGTTTTTTTTTTTCCTTTTTTTTTTTTTGTCAACTCGGATAAGGTAGGGTTACTTGGGAAGAAGAAGCCTCATTTAGGAAAATGCATTCGTCAGACTGGTCTACAGGACTCTGTAGGGACATTTTCTTGATTTGTGAGAGGACCTTACCCACTGTGGGCAGTGCCACAAGAGTAAGGCACAAGAGTAAGGAGCTGGGCAAGCCATCAAGAGTAAGGCAGCAAGCAATGTTCCTCCTTAGCCTGTTTCCGTTCCCACCCCAAGTTCCCTCAGCGACAGACTATGATCAATATGATCAAGTACATGTGAGCTAAACAAACCCTTTCATCCCTGAGTTGCTTTTGGTCTTGGTGTTTTATTACAGCAACTGAAAGCAGCCAGGGTACCAGGTAAGCCTTGAGCATGCCACATAGGCCAGGTACATCTACTCTGAAGGAGGGGAATGGGAAAATCAGCAACAGTCTAGGAAAAGCAGCACAAGGCAATTTAGGGAGGTGTACAAGGAAAACAATAGCACAGCAGCAATGCTCCCCTCCTTAAATCCAGCTACTGAAACGATTTTCTTCTTCCTACTGCTGCCTTAAGCCCAGTGTCCGTGTCTCCCGGTCACCTAGAACCAATCTCTAGCTTGTGTCAAAAGACTGCCTTCCTTTTGGAGAAGCTTCTAGCTCTCTTTTCAGCCGTGTGCCTGCTATTTTTCATCCCAGGGCCCACTGTCAGTGAATGGTCTATTAGGTTATCTAAATGTGTACTATCTTGCGGTCAATCCATCAGTATTTAAAAAACAATGAACATTGAGATGTATCGAACATGAAATAAAGATGACATCCTTCTCAAAAACGGTTGAGTGTGAAAATGTAACAAAACAATAGATCAAGTTTTTCATGACCAAAAAATGAAACCATCATCTGGAGAACTATACACTCTCACCTTGTCTCCTGTCTTCCTGGATGAGTTATCCATAGTGTTCCTCTTGCGTCTTCGTTTCAGTGATAAATCACACGACTTCCTTATCATGAGCCGTCTCCCTTGGTATCTGCAGTTCAGTTTCCTGTGTGTGGTGCAGTTTTCTCAGAGAGTTGGCTCTGCTTTGGAAGCAGCAGCTACCACCTCCTGGCAGAAACTCTATGGCATTCATAAGGATGATCAAGGTAGATTTGATCGATTGTAGGAGTGACTTGAGGATATCACCACCCAAAGTGGGAAAGAAGAAAGGCTCAGATTGCTGTCTTGTTCTCTCCGGAGTAATTTTCTGTACTCTGCTCTCCACAGTTCCCTGCTCCCCTCTAGCCTCGTCTTCCTCTGTCTCTACATCAATAGGTTGGTCGTGCTCTACTGTTTACTTTCCCAAGGAAACACAATCACGCTCTCCAATCCTATACAGGCTCCAGCATACAAATGATCAACAGGAGCTTTAAAGTTCAGGGTTTTGGTCTCTCTATTTTTCTTTCCTTTGTTTTTTTTAAATAGTTCTTTAAATTTTTTAAAAGATAAGAGGAATTGCATGATAAAGTTAAGAACTTTTGGTTGAATTTCTGGGACACACCCTTAAAAAATCACACAGGGTTCCTAATGGTGGTCATACCAATGGCCCTAGTCAAAGTAGATCACCATAAAAAAACAAAATACCCTGCCTGAGAGGAAAAGGGGGGATGCAAAAGTGGTAGTGAAAGGTGCCAGAATGCATGGTAGACATGTATGAACTTGTCAATGAACAAATGTAAATCAATAGAAAAGGAAGAAAACCCACATTCTACCGTTCCTTATTTTGAAGACAAGAAACACGGTCAGTCTTTTCAATGCTAGGCCTTTTGATAGACAAGGCAATGCATTTAGGCCACAGTTAGGCCACTTCCTTAATTGAGTTGTTCAATGGCAATCTAGTTGTATGATAATTAATTTTTATTGTGTGATGAAAAATGAATGGATCATGATATTAAAAAACCAAAGAATTTATTATCCCCTAATACTAAATTCATAAAATAAAAATAAATTTATAAAATAGAACTAAATATCTCTTCATTTCAAAAATAGAGACCATGTTGTTTTATCAGATTATCCAAGACCCTTCTGATAAATGGGATAGTGTCTCCTTCCCACTTTTAAATCACCATTTACTTACTGACTTTTGTGGTTTGCTCTGCCAAGATGCTCGGTGACTAGTGTACACATACTCTCTGGGAAGGGTTTCATAGTTCCGGATCTGAACTTCTGCACAGCTTTAATGGAGTTCATTACCTAGACATGCACTGTCTTGTGGATTGAATCATCTTTGTGATTTGATCATAATTGTGCCGAGGCTTAGAACTACAAGGCAGTTCGTGATGCAAATGACCAGCTGGTTTCAGAAATACCAACACATCCTCTGACGGGAAAGAATCACACGTCTTGACCTGCAAAAGTGTTGAGGTAGCCTGAGAAATTTTACATTTTTCTTGCTGTTAGAAATTAACCCTAGGGCCTTGAGCTCTTTATCACCGAGCTATATTCCTAGGTATCTTTTTACTCTTTAGCCTTTTGAGACAGGGTCTCACAGAGTTGCTTGGGGTGGTCTTGAAGTCACTTTGTAGCCTAGAAAGGCCTTGAACTTGTGATATTTCAATCTCAGGCTCCAAATAGTTGAGATGACAGACCTGCGTCATGAGGCCCAGGTAAGAATATTTAGTATTTGTGCAGACAGGATTCATGTGAGTATGTTTGTGTCTCCCCTTCCCGTCAAAAAGTTGCCATACAGTTTCTATTGCTGTGTAAAACATCATGGCCAACAGCAGCCTGGCGAGGAAAGAGTTTATGCAGTGTACTTGTCCTGATCATGTCTATCATGAAGGGAAGCCACAGCAGAAACCCAGGGCAGGAGCCTAGAAACAAGAACTGAAGGAGAGGCCATGGAAGGATGCTGCTTGCGAGTTGCTCAGAGTGCTTTCTTGTGTGACACAAAACCACTCTAGTACTGACACTTTCCTCATTGGGCCAGGACTTTGTACATCAAAAATCAAGCAAGAAAATGACCCCTCAGTCTTGCCTATAGGCCAGTCTGGTGGAAACATTTTCTCATTTGGTGTGTCCTCTTCCTAGATGATCCAGGCTAGTGTCAAGTTTACGAAAACCTAATTATAAAAGTTGTCTTTGTTGGCTTGTTTCATGTATTACTCATATGCTAGATTGTTATCTTACTGATGGATGTCGTGAAGTGAATGAGGATGTCCCCACAGGTCCAGATATTTGAGTGCTTCATTCCCAGTGTGAAAGGGAAGGGTTACAGGATGTTGGAATAGGTGTGTCATTGGAGGTGTGCTTTGAGGGTTTCAAGGGCCCATGCTATTCCCAGAGAGCACTCTCTGCCTTGTGTTTGTGAACCAAGATGTGAGCTCCTATCTCCAGCGCCATGCTTGCCTACCTGCCTGCTGCCGTGCTCTGTGCCATGATGGCTGTGAACTTACCCTTTGAAATTGTGAGCCCCAATAAACTCTTTTGTAAGTCACCTTGGTTATGAAGTTTTGCCATAGCAGTAGAAAAATAACTACCACAATAGATAACATTCATTTTACTTTGCTCTTAAAAATATTACTTTTCTCAGATATGTTTTCTTCTTAAAATACATCTTATGTGATTTTTAAAAAATATATATTGTTCTTCAGGCAGAGTCTCATGTAGCCGAATCAATACTACCTCCTCCCCCAACACACACACACACACACACACACACACACACACACACACACACACACACAAGCATTGTCTCAGTGAAGTGGTTTAATCAGGGCAAAAATGTGACAAACAGGCTAATTGGAAATAATTAAGGCTAAGCTATCATGGAAGGAAGATTAGCATGGCCCTTAATTGCTAAAGCTGGTACAGATAGTTTAGGATGTTTAGGACAGTGACATTAAATTGTGGTCATGGATTACCTGGAATATTTTTGTCTTTTTTTTTTCAAATTAAGAAAAGTCTTCTTTATTCTTAACTTTGTGTTGAGTGAATTCTGACTCTAATTGTAAGGGACTTTCTATTTGATAAGGATAATCCCTGATTCAATGCTCGGAAGAGGACAAGATGCTGGCTAGAACACAAGAGTTCAGGTGACTATGAATTGTGGCAATGCTGCAAAACAAAGGTCACAGTGGATGATGTGGTAATTGGTTCTTATATTAAAACAATTATTGTGAATGCACCGGCCATGCCTTGTATATTTGTGTCTCTCTGTGTGGATAGAACTTCTTAGTATTCATGTGTAGGTGTGGAATCAGAACATGGAGAAGGACAGAAAAGTAAAGGATTTTATCTAAAAGCAGAATATTTGGTGAATTTAGATTTAATATGGTCTACCGTCTTAAATTACCTGGATCAGGCTTGCTCGTCATGCATCTGACCCCGAAGTCATGTCTTTGAGAGCTATGCTAGTATTCATTCTTGTTTGTGTAGAGTTGTCCATGATCGCTGTACTTTAATGTGGTCTCTTGCATTGCAAACAACAGGAATTACTGGCCTTGAGAGTTCCTGAGAGGCGGGGGGAGGGTTGCGCTCACACCTCTTCTTTTAGAAACTTGATACGGAATATCTCCCCGCATCTGGAAGAGAGAAGAAAGAGACCATACAGGCATTCTGTTATACACAATGCTGAAATAAAACCTTCCATTGTCCACCAAGACAATAGCACTGGTCTATAATAATGTTCTACAAGTGGAGCACAAATGGCCTAAGCCTGCAATGCAATCTTTGTTCCAGTGTAATCTTCCGTATCAAACACTGACACTCCCCAGAGCCAAGAGAACAGCCTTTCTCCCATTTCCCATAACTAGCTACTGCTTTCCTCTCCTCACTTTATGGAGAGTTGTGCAATGAACCTCCCCTTTGGGATGGCTAATCATGTTTGACAGCATAGGAACTGTCCTACATCTTGACCAGGCGTCCTGTACAAAGCCCACACTGTTTTTGTTCATATACAAAATGAGTTAGCTTCATGTGAGTTTCCGAGCTTGCTTGGGGTACATACTTTGTCCTGAAGACACATGGGAACACTGCGATGCAAGACACTCCCGGGAAAATCACTGCTTGGAAAGACTTGGAAATACTTCAACTTATGCCGAGACAGATAACACTTGTGTTTTCTGAGCTGGAGTCCCATGTTCCCATTTTGCCTAAGAAAGCTTTAATGTTGCTAACTAGCTGAAGATACCTGGAGCTCCAGATCCTCCTTTCCTACCTTTTACATGCTGTACTGAGGCTGCTGGAATGTGGCATCATACCCAGCCTGGGAAAAGATCTTTTTAGAGATATTATAGTAAAAAAAAATCTATTACTAAATCAGAGGAAAATGGCAAAGGCTGTGTTATGGTCAGAAACTCTGCCTGGGAATGCTGAGGCTAGACAGTGAAGAATCTCTATCTGGACTGGGCGAGAATCTGTTGTAGATTAATCTTGCTGAACGCCATGAAGTCAGTGTGTCACCTGGCATCAAAACCAATTCATTCACAAGAATCCTGGAAACCAATCAGCATTTGGGGGGAGAAAATTCATCTGTCACATGGAAACACTGACTAATGATGATTCTCTGAATAAATGTTTACCTGTTGCTAGTGTAGGGAATATGGCAACATAGAGAACAAAGACTTGACATAGTAGCATCTTCAGACTGTAACTCAGTTCATCCCTTAGTAGGTGACATTTTTAGTGTGCATTGTAAGTTTAGAACCTTCTACTCTCATCTGAACTGTAGTACATCAAATATCATCTTGCTTTGAAATAATCCACACATGTAAATATTTTCTCTTTGGCAAGATTTAAATACATTGGGGGAAAAGGCATTTTTCTTTTTCTTTTCCTCTATTTTCCCATAATATTCCCATAAAGCAAGAGATAGTTGCCCAATGTGTGTCATCCAGAATGGGACACATACAATGGATCAATGGCTACGTGAAGGAAAGCAAGCAAGGAAATAGGGAAGAGTTAGAGGTGTAAAAGAGTATGTTTTGTTTTTTTTAATAGAGAAACACCTTTGTGGTCTCAGGCCATTTAATAGCAGAAATCAGAATGATGTGATGGTATGTGATAGACCAAATCTCAGGATGAGATCTCTCTAGGCATGAAAGGCAAGTACAAAGACCCCCAGGCAGCTATGTGTCTAGTATTTTGGCAATAGGAGCTAGTGTGTTCTCAGGCTCAAAAGTACCATGAGATGGGTTCAAAGAGGTGAAGAGGGGGTCAGTTAGAAGATCTGTGATTGCGGTAATGGATGTGGAGTAGAAAATGAAGTTTTAAGGGGGATACCAAGTATCAAATATGGAAATGACTTTGGACAAATTTTAAAGTAAGCTTGAGGGTCACTAAAAACTTAATATTTAGGTACAAAATAGTATTTGTGTTAAAGATGTTCAATTGTGGAAAAAGTTAAGAGTGTTAAAAAGTGTTAAATACTCAGAAAAGGCCATATTGCTTCATATGTAATCCTACTTAGAATAAAGAATCAATGAGGTTATTTTTTGAACCACTTAAGCTGATCCACAGTCAATTTAATTGATCATATAATTATACTGATTCAGTAATTAAGACTTTGGGGGAAACTGGCCTCTGTTCAGGTCTTCTATTTGCTGTTTTAAACTAGACATCTCTGAAGGAAATGTGTTTCGCTGTCTCTAGGGCAGTAAGTCTACTACATTAGGCCCATGAACAAGTTTTGTAGACCTTGTTATTTATCCTAGAAGAGAAATGTATTTTTTTCTAAGATAAATTCCTCCAGCAATGGCTAAGATATAAAGGGAAGGGGTGGTGGTACAAAGATTATTTGATAAACCTCCAAACAGGCAGTTTAAAAAAAAATCATTAATCCAACATTCATCTCCATAAAACTTTACATATAAACCAGTTTCTAACTATTCACTTTCAGTACCCATTAAGTATGTTCTGTTGACAAAAATGCCTTCCTGTTCTTCTTGGCTACTTTCTTCTGCAAGATTCCAAAGCCTTCATTTGTTATAGGTTCTGTAATTGGCAAATGGTAGATAATTGCAGAAAGTACTACTAAAAGGAGTACTGTGTGGAACACTTTTCATTGTCTGGGATTGTGATCTTCTGTTGATGGCCACTGCTATTTCCAGTGGAATTCAGCTGTACTGGTTTGGTCCTAGTAAGAAGTCATCTCTCTCAAAAGGGGCACTGGGTTTGAAGTACCTTGATTCCCATGACATTTGAGTGGACTTTATAGAAGAGTGACATATGCCAAATTGTGAGCTCCTTGATTAGTATGGCTTTGTGGGCCATATGGCCATATTGTAAATAATTAGACTTGTTCAAGTGCTATGCTAGAGTCATCACAGGTATAGGACAGGGTGGTTGGGGTGTCTTGAAGAAGCCTGAACATTGTGGTATTAGACTCCAGTTCTCCCTCTGGTCTTATATTTGACTAATGCTGCTGTAGTTTTCTGTGAATCATTGCTTGGGATGCTTATTTTATTCCCTAGGCAAGTATAATGCACAAAGACAGAAGGGATTAATAGTCATTTGCTGGTTTTAGTTTCTGTTTGTTTTAAATAGTGATGGTGAATGCTCTAGTTGCTCTCAGAAACTGGATTAAGGATTTAGATGGTGTCTGTGCATGCCAGACAAAGCTATAACAAAGCAGGTCTTTCATCTGCATAATGGCAACCTCTTCCTGGGGCAAAAGCACAGGAGCCTTCTGGTCTACCCTCTACTCTGTTCCAACTCCTCTGATGTCTTGCTTTGTTCAGTGACACCTGTGGAGGTTGCATCCATTGACCAATCTTCCTGTCAGCAACAAACCTTTGTTCCTTGCAAAATGATACTCAACACCAGCAAAGAAGGATGAGGTTTGTCTTCAGTCACTCTCCAGTCATTTTGGAAGATCCACAAGCTAGATCAAAGAAAGAATAGTGGAGACTTTCATGTTCCTGTGAGGAAATGGGGCTGATGGCACAATTCTGTGCCACCCATATCTCATTGCAATGCTCCTGACTCTCTGTCAAAGGTCTTTCCTTCACTCTCCCTCCCTGTCCACTTACCTCCATTATGCAAGAGGTGTGCATGCCACACCAAATGCCATTCACATTATTCACAGACTTCATTTGTGGGGTCTGAGAAGTTCTGGATGAGGTCAGGCTGAACAGTGTGCCAAGGTATGCTATCAGTCATTAGAGCATCAAGAAATTTAAAAACACCATTGCATAATGACAGTGATAATTGGGCCCTGTGATAATAACAAGCATTAGGTGGCATCACAGATCTAGGCTACACTCTAGGTGAGGTATGAGCATAGATGGAAAAGGATTGGAGTACAGCTCCTGTTCTCCACACACTCAACAGAGAAGAGTGCGTGGCATTTAAAAGTAGAGGTCCTGAGTTCAGAGTAGCCTTGCAGTCAGCTAGGGCCCTGGTCTGAGAAGAACCTTGGCCACATCCAGCCATTCAGCTTCAGAGGAGATAATGGGGGGAGGAGTCATTAAATGTCCTCTGATGTCCTTTGAAATATTTCATTTTCATTGCCAGTCACTACCCATATAAACTGTACTCTTCTTTTCCCAAACAGTATTTCCTGAGTCTGTTTCTTACCATGTATGGCAGGCATGAGAGACGGTGGGAAGGGGGAGGGGAGGAGCTTCTCAGACTGCTCTTTGAAGTCACTTTCTCTAAACTTATCTCCTGACATTAGTATTTGCTATGGGAACGACTAGGCTACTTCACTGGGAGGGGAGGAAGCAGTAACAGGGCTCAGAAGCAGAATCCATCACAGGCATTCCTGCCGAGCCAGGGACTTAGCATGGGGCAAGGAAGGGTGGGCTCCTCCAAACAGTACATTCTCTGTCCATCCATGGAAGCTTTCTCATACTGGACAACTCTCAGGAGTTATTTAATTTCATCTGCATAGTGGTTCTGTGGTGTGGCTATTATTAGCTCTATTCTATATATGAGGAAACCGAGATGCATAGTGATTAAATATCTTAGCCATGACCACATGGCTAGCAAGTGGAAGAACCGGTCTGCAAAGGGAAAGTCTTTTCTGTCTTGTTCTTTGCAGTGTGTAAAGTATCTCTTGGATCAGGACTCTTTGGGTGGTGGGGAAATGGCAGAACCATTCAGTAGGTTAGTAATTCCAAATTTGGATGTAAATACAGCATCATCTTTGCGTACCCCATTAGGATACTCTGGATAGGCCTATGTGGTAGAGAATGTATGCTATTTAATCCCTTTCCCAATCCCAGGGCACTGTAAGCTGGTCCATGCTACATTTGTCATTGTTCTCTTATCAGTAACTGTTAAGTAGGGGTGCATCTGTAGGAAATGCATTGCCTTGAGGAGAGTCTGTGTGTGGGATGACCCATTTGGCACCTGGTCCATTACTCACCACACAATGATGGACAGAAAGACTCCTAAGCCCCACTCACTGGGGTTTTGGCCCAATCTGAGTCTATAATTCCCCATTCTGAAAGGGACACCTGGGAAGGTGATTAGCATAGTACGTACTGTGAACCCACAGCAAAGGCTGCAAGAGTGAAAGGATGACCCTTCTTCTCTATGCTGAGGAAACCCAAACCTTCCATTTCATAATGCAAGCCGGCCTTCTATGTTGCCTGCCTGCTCTCGGTGATGTGACAGAGATTGCATCAGCTGTCTCTGCTCTGGATGAGGCCCCTGATTGGGCAGGGACCTTCAGGATATTCCATAGTAAGCTGGTCTTAGGGTCGCTTGTCTCCTCTTATGGGAAAGTAAGTTCCATTGGCATTCTTGGGACAATAGCTGCCATTGGTGACTCTGGAGACCTTTTTGGTGGTCCTCATGGTTTTTGCCCAGATTCCAGAGCATTCTTGTGAATGTGTCTGTTTAATTTGCTGGGAAATTCACTGCTTGGAAATAACTCTTGTTTGGCTTTAAGTTTCTTATTGTCTGATTCTGGCTGGATCATGAAGTAACTCTGTCACTGCTGCCACACTTATAAAGTATGAATTCAGTCCTTTCATGGGCTTTCACTGTCCAGCACTCACCACTTTTCTCTTTATCTTCTAAAACACACTCATGTGTCCTGTCTAAAATCCCAATAAATCTTGTAAGATTAATGAGTCAGAGAGAAGTCACAATTTCTTATGCACATTCATATGTGTGCTAAAAACAGACCCTGGTCTCCGATATACTGCTTACAGTGTTCCCATGAGACCAGGGTCGTTATCATAATCCATGGTTCACGAGATTAAAACAGAGACCATTCCTCTTATTTCTTGTTGCAAAAAAACCCAAAAATGCCCTCTGAAATCAAGCACGGCAAAAATGAATACAAGGAGCAGAAACCTCTGTCCTGAGGCTCTGCCCTTCCTGATTTGGTTGATTACACTTCCCTCAGCCCCTCCCTCTTATTGCATGGGCACAGACTCATTACCCCATTAGAAGCTGGCTGGGAAAGACAAGGGCACAATGGAAGCCTAGAGGAATCTGGCTGGGGTGCCAGAGTTAACAACCCTTCCTGTAAAATAAAAGCAGACAGTATTTTTGACTGGAGCACATTCTCGGGGCATTCAAAAAGTCTTGGAAACCATCCATGGCTGTTGATTTCAAGTAAGAAAATATCCCAGAGGAACATGAGGCAAAAGCATGTGCTCGAGGCCCTCACTGAATGCATATGGGGGCCCAAGGCAGGGTGTGAAATGGGGGGGCCACACGCTGTAAGCTTGAACACCGAAGAGCTGTGATGCAACATTGAAAATCCTTAGATGAAGAGAAATGCCCTTCCTTCACAACAAATGTATTTTTATCAGTAGTCTACAGACTGGGTCATATATTATTTCCTGATGCTTTGGAGTTCCATTCTGGGAGTTGTCTAGGGAGATCTGGCCTCTCCTTTCTTGGCCTTTGGTTCTAGGTGTGGCCTCTTCTAACAGCCTGTCTCCCTCCTGCCATATTTGGGACTACACATGCACATGGGACATTTTGTTATACAACACACTCCCAGCTCCTGTAACCACTATCCCTAGGTCTCATATGACTAGAGGTGGGAAAATATGTCCACTTTGTACTATCATAGGTGGACTGACCTAGGAAAAAGGGTCTCGTAAGGTCTTGGAAGATGTGCCCAAATGGTTGAGAAATGAAAAACAGAATCCTTATTACCCAGAATCCATCTAGGAGTGAGACAGAGACTAATTCATCCCTTTTGACCCCCAGTAAGAAAGAGATGGCATCATGCAAGAATGCCCATGGAGGCTTGTCAGAGAAAGGCCACAAGGTTCCCTGGCCTGGATTTCTGAATGGATATGGATCCTTTGTAAGGAACACAAAGCGTGGACACTTGCCACAGTGCCTGCAGATGAAGGCACAATAGGAACAGCCACTTGGAATCTTTGTGCCTTCCCTTGGGCAACCACTTCCCAACTCTGCACATATACACACAGCCTGGGAACCAGACATATATCCTCTCATGATAGTCTACCAATGATGCTGTCTCAGTCAGGACAACAGAGAACAATGGCTTCTTCCAGTGGGGTGTGTGTGTGTGTGTGTGTGTGTGTGTGTATGTGTGTGTGTGTGTGTAGAATTCAAAGCTGAGGTAACCCAGGAAAGTCTTATAGGCGGAGAGCGGCTGTGCTAGTGGACTATAGCTAACAAAAGCATCTGTGGTTGGTTGGAGCAGTCAGTAAGATGGTGACAGTGGGAGATAGGACTCTTGACTGGCTTCTCCTTTAGGCTCTATGTAGGATGAAAGTCAAAGTGGTTAGCTTTTAGAACCCCTTACAAATGCCATGCAAACAAACACTAGCCCCTGGATGCTTATCTACTCTACCTACCCACTGACCTCGGCATAACTTCCAGAAACCCCTTAAGTCTAACATTGTGTTAGACCCTATCAGTTGACTTGCATGAAAGAGTGTAAATCTAAGACTCAAATCACTGACTCATTGCACTTACTCCAGGCCTGGTAAATACAGGGGAAACTTAAAATCTCATGTGTGGACTGTGTCCTCTAGGAGTTCAACGATGTGAAATCAGACAATCCCAAGGCATACCCATTTTTTCAAAGCCTGTTTCTGGGTACATCTACAAGTGAGTTGTTTGAGAGACAAAACTCCCACACTTAGAACACAATTTCTTCTCTCAGCAGAAGAGGCTTCTATTCAAAGCCTAGGTTAAGGGTGACCTTGACATAGCAAAGTGATTTATTGAGGATCTTTTCCCAGCAGAAAAGGCTTAGGTTCTGGGAAGTAGAGTTGAACAAATAGAAGATTCTCTTTGTGATGAAGACTACAAATGTAGTTTCAAATGGAATGTGTATTTAGAATGAGGAAATAAATCATAATAGTGGTTGGGGTCTTAGAGATTTCAGATCTTCTTTGCTAAGATCTCATGAGGATAGTTTCCAGATATACTAGTGGTTACAGGCTGGCATCCCATCTTACCTAGGAAACTATACCAAGCCCAGTGGATTGCAACATGCTTAGAGTCTTTCCCCTATGCTCCCATTCCTCAGAAATATAAATGGTTATTATCTATCGCCCTCTGCATTTCTGCAACATAGAAGGAACTGATTTGATTGGTGCATCTCTCACATCCTTTAATTCTCATCCATTCGACCCCGCCTGCTCCTCAGTCCTTAACCCTAACCACACCTGCAGTGTGACCATCTCTGTTTGTCCTTTAACACTGTTCTGGCACCTTTTGAAGCAATGTTTCTCCACTGGGACACAGTTGAGTCCCCAGGAATGTTGGGTAACACCTGTTGAAATTGTGGATTTGCATAGTTTGTGTGTGTGGTGGTGGTGGTGGTGCTAACCTGAATGTGGTAGGCAGAGAAAAATACCCCTCAGTGCACAGGGTAGTCACAGCATCAAATAAGTCACACCATCTAAATTGTAAGTGGTGCTGAGGCTGAGAAGCCTTACTCTTATGTGATGTAGCAACTTGGTTCTGTGCTCCTGGAGCCACATCCTCAGTATCTACGCTTGTGACTTACTGGGCCTGCTTTATTCATTGACTGTGGCATATTGAACCACGTAAGGAGATTTTAATCTCTCTAGTGTCTCCAGAACCTAACTATATCATACACACTGAATTTTCTATAATGATAACTCAAAGTGAAGGCTCAACTTTTATCTGAGCCACATGTTAGCAAGTCTACCTTTTAGTATGCTTTTGAAAAATATTTTTTCCTGCAAATATCATGGTTTTATTTTTTTATTATCTTTATTAACTTGAGTATTTCTTATTTACATTTCGATTGTTATTCCCTTTCCTGGTTTCCGGGCCAACAACCCCCAATCCCTCCCCTTCCCCCTCTATATTGGTGTTCCCCTCCCCATCCTCCCCCCATTACTGCCCTCCCCCCAACAATCACGTTCACTGGGGGTTCAGTCTTGGCAGGACCAAGGGCTTCCCCTTCCACTGGTGCTCTTACTAGGCTATTCATTGCTACCTATGATGTTGGAGCCCAGGGTCAGTCCATGTATAGTCTTTGGGTAGTGGCTTAGTCCCTGGAAGCTCTGGTTGCTTGGCATTGTTGTTCATATGGGGTCTCGAGCCCCTTCAAGCTCTTCCAGTCCTTTCTCTGATTGAAAACTATTTTACCTATAGAAGTATTGTGCCTTTGGAAAGACTATATTTCAAGAGACAAATTATCTCTCTTCCACTTTTCATTTCTTTTTCCTCAATATTTTCAATATTTTCATTGTAGCTAAGCAAGTAATAGATGCTCAATTGATTGTGGATTATCTACTGATTTCACCCAAATATTGATAAAGTTTAAAGTTACAGCTAGATCAAGGTAGGATAGTCTTAAAAAGAGATAGCTTCTGGTAGAAATGCACTAAAAGTCAATGAAAGAGTTTAAGTTACATTTTCAAGAATGTATTTGAGTGTGGGCTTGCATGTTATAGTACAAATATGGTGGTCAAAGGACAACTGGTGGGAGTCAGTTCTCTCCTTCCACTATATAAGGCTCAGGGATTGAATTCACCTCATCTGACTTGGAGGCAGGTACCTTTCCTGCTGAGCCATCTCCTTGGCTCTAGAATGGTGTTTGAAGAAGAAAAATAGAAGGGTATCTGGTTATAAAGGAGACTTTCCTTAACACATTACAGAGCATTGTGCAGCGATGCTTTTAATTTATCAAGAGAAGGATGAGTTTATGATAACCAGCATTAGTGAAATTTAATCTGGAAAGAACAGCGATGTCTTGAGGCTCGTTGAGTGGCCTTAGGCCAGAGTTTCGAAGCCAGCACTGTGCTTTAAAAGTAAATGAAGCAGTGTTCGATTGTCAGTGGGTCACTCTTCCTTATGTTTTGTTTACTTAGCCAAAACACCCTGAAAGGAAAGTGATTGCTGAGAAGACTACAGACGTGCTTTAGGGCACAATGATGGTTCTAGTTGCAACAACTCTCGGCGGCTGCACAGACCTTTTGTGTAAATTAAATTGCTTATGGATTCATCCTGGGGAGGTTTTAGATTTTTTTCATGTTCGTGTTTTCCGTTCCCTTTGAGTGGTGACTGGGGGGTTTCCAGAGTGTCACAAACTGGAGATAAGCTCCCTTCAATCTGCCCAGATGCTTGATGCCCCGATGAAACTCATAGGCATGAGAACTAGAGGCTTCAGGGAATTCCTGATGGTCTAAAAAAATCACAGCAACACTTGAGCTGTTTCAACTTGAATGCTAACATGACAGCAAAAGCAAGCCTTGGATTTCAAGGTGCCTTATGCCAATCCCTTTGAAGCCTGAACCCAACATCTTACATATAATACCACGGGGTGTGCTGGTTATCACAGGATCTAGGGATGTTAGTGGGTAGGAAGGGAAAGGTATCCCTGAGGCTCAGGGCTTCCATTATTTGGGAGGCGGGGGTGCATGGCTTTATCAATGTCTTACTGACTGTATGGGTGGACAAGAATCAATTCTATGTCTCATCTATTCCCAGACTCTGCTATGTAATCATTGGCTGTTGCCTCTGTCATCTAGTTTCTCTGTGTGTCTCTCTCTCCTCCCAGGACCTAAAGGCACAATTGGATCACATGGGAAATAAATAAATATATCTTGACTGATTGATGCTTATTTTTAAAACTCTGGGTTTCCATACAAGTGGCCTCTTCTCTGTCTGAGCATCATTTCATGTTCCAATTTCTCCAGGATACAAGTTGCATAAGAACAAGATATAATTTCATATGAGGCACATTTAAATATTACACTCTTTCCTGATAATTGATAAACACTATTACCTTGACTAGTATAGATAATTAAGGAAGTTGGTTATTAGAAATGCTAGTTTAACATGAACTTTGCTTAACTTCAGGCATGGAAGAATAGAAGCCTCTATGCACTATGGGTAACTCTTCTTTGTAGACACCTTTGGAAGTTTTCTTGTCTCATTGTGTAATAACCATTGAACCTTGAGACATAGAAGAAGGTGGGGAATAAAAATAAAACCTGAGTAGCTACCCCTGACTGAAGAGATAAACTTAAAAATGGGCATTTGGCCAAGCCAGGCTGGTGACTATCCTTTCTTGATGGTAGTACAGGGGAACCAAAAGAAGATGGTGACTTCTTTCAGAGGGTGACTAAACAGAGTACATGTGCATCTGGAATTTCTTTAGGTACTTTCCTGAGATACTCAAAGAGAGTCTTCATTGTTAGAGGAGAAGGTGGCCCTATCCTGAGAAACAGGATAGACAATGAAGGCAGGCAGGGAAGTAGAAAGGAGGAAGAAGACAGATGGTATGTCCTGGGTATCCATTGACCTACTAATTCAGTAAAGCCTAAATCCATTGTCTCCAATGTCTCTCAATTCCAAGAGTTAATAATTCTCCTCTCCCTTTGTTTCCTTGCTCATTTGTTTAAATTGGTTGCTTCTATTAACAACTAGATGAGTTCTGATGAACTCCATCTGTAGAATACTTGTGTATTTCCAAATCAATGTGGTCAATCTTGGACAGAAGGATGTTCACTAGAATTTCTCTCCTTGGAAGAACTTACACAGATAACTACTGTAGGCCCCACATGGGAAATCTTCTACCTTAAGAGCTTTGCTTGCTTCCACTATTAATAAATCTCTTCCCATAAGGCCCCACTTGCTAGATTAAAGAAGCATAATCATGAGCAGCTATGGACAAGGTTGAAAATAAAACTTTCAGAAGTCAGAAAATCCTGTCTATATTCTGGGTCAGAATATTATGTAGGTGGTAATTTCAGACTATTCTATATGACTGTACTATATGAAGTATAATGTTGCTTTATGAGATATTTGTTACTTTAATAAATATCACCTTTTTTTCTGTGTGTATGTGTCTGTCTGTCTGTCTGTCTGTGGTATACATGTGTATTGATTCAGAGAGCAGATGTCAGTGTCATTAGTCATCTTCCTTGTCCTCTGTTCACATTTATCTTTTTACACAGGATCCCTCACTGAGCTTGGGGCTAGGCCACTCCCAGGGATCATTCTGTCCCACCTCAATTCTCTGCAATATAATACGGGTGTCTTAGAGTTTCCATTGCTGTGAAGAGACACCATGACCAAGGCAAGTCTTATTAAAAGAAAAGAAAAAACAAAAACAAAAAAACCCCAAAAAACACAAAACATTTAGTTGGGGTTGGCTTACGGTTTCAGAGGCTCAGTCCATTATCATCCTGGCAGGAAGTATGGTAGACTGCCATCAGACATGTTGCTGTAGGAGCTTAAAGTTCTACATCTTTGTCCATAGGCAACCATGTGGAGACTGTGTTTTGAAGGTAACCAGGACCAGGCTCTCTTTTCCATACTGGTCAGAGCTCGAGCATAAGACCTCAAACCTCCCCATCCCCCCACAGTGACACCCATCTTCCAAACAAAGCCAAATCTACTCCAACATTGCCATACCTCCTAATAAAGTAACTCCATCGGCCAAGCATATACAAACCACCACAAAGAGCAAATTTCCAAACAAACTCCTACATGGACACTTGGGGTCAAACTCAGGTCTTCACGCTTACAGGCAAGAACTTTAAGCACAACTCCCTCTTCCCAGCACTCATGCCCTCAACTTTTTAGTGAGTTCATCCTTGTAGAGTCAGTTACAAAGATGTACAGTGTGGAGGCTGGAAAACAATATAGTATTAATTTGACAACATATACAAGGACAGAAATGTGTATCTTATCAAAATAGCCTACCTGACACCAAGACATAACTTTAGCCTATACAGTTTTAGGGACTGTAGTCTGAATAATAAATGAAATAATTTTCTGCAATGTAGAATTCTGAGTCTCTTCTGGATTTCAAAGGAGAACTCCTAGAAAGTTGTGTCTGCAGAGACCAATCAACTGATTAGAACATCAGTACTATGGAGAGATTTGAATGTTACAGGTCCAGAGGCTAATTACGTCATCTTCAGTTAACTTCATCCCCACCCCTCAACAGCTGTCCTTGCCTGCCACTGTGTCAGAACCAACATTCTGTGACTACCAGATAAAAGCCTTTGGAAATTATTAATTTAGCAGATCCACTACCTTCTACCAAACCCAAAGATAAGAGCATTAGGAGATAACATCTTTGGCCTATAAAATAAGCTTCCTCAATCTTGGTGTAACCACATCTCAGATATACCCACCAATGTATTTTAAACTTTCCCTGATTTATGACTTTCATTGTTCTGAAAAACTAGAAAACTTCATATAATGGCTTCCATATTAGAACATGAAATTTGGGGTATCTTAGGCTGTGTTTCTGGGCCCTCGTCACTAAAAATGGATCCAGAAGGAACTAGCTTTTATTCTTTTTACGATGGAAGATTGTTTTATGAGTTGACAAGACCAAAGACAAATTTTCAAATAAATTGGAAAATTATTTTTAAAGGTGAGAATTGATTATTGATATTAGCTCCCCAATGAAGCAAACGCTATTGCCATAGCATGTTAAGAAGTGCGCATGTCTGTCCTCTGACTCATGAAGGAATTCAATATGTTCTGGTGAACAAGTTCAGTTATAGTGGGGGACTATGGCTATCACACTCTGGCGACGCCTCAGTAAGAAGACAGAAATTAAGAAACTTCTATCTCTTTAAAAAAGAATGGACCATTTTGCCCCCAGAGGATGCAAGTCGAACAGGTCTTTGTGTTTTCACTCAGAATTTTATTTCTGTTCTCACACCCCACCCTCCTTTACATGAATATTAAGGACTGAGGCTTTATCAACAGGCATTTGGTTGTGGGGGATGAAGGGGTAAAGGGAAAACTGTTCTGTATGGCTTTTCATATGTTAATGGTTGATTCCATGGCAACCATTGACAAAAAGAAGGGCTGGGGACAAAAGGGGCTGCAGGAGAGAGGATGGGGCTCTTTCAGGGGCTAGTAAGAATAACAGCCCAGACCCTCTCCTCTGAAAGATATCTGATGGCCAGGCCTCAAAGGACTTTGTCTTTACAGTGCAGAGTCGGTATGTAATTAATGCAGAGTTTTATGAGTCCAAATTTCACCCTCAACGATGCTTCCCCTTTAAAAGGTGGTGAATAAGAACCTGAAACCAAGAGGATGCTTCAAATCACTGCTCCCATTGGGACCTGCAATGGAGTCTATCCAGGGGATACACTAGACTATCGGTTCTCAGCATCAGACATTTCAGTTTTGAGTTAAAAGGTCAAGGGCTTTTATCTTTTAGTACAAGAAGGCTTTTAAAGCTGGTCGACTAGGAGAAACCACAGTGGGAACGGCTGCACTCTCTCTCACATGCATCCTTTGAACACTATTGTCCCTGATGACTGTTGAAACGGTACAGGACACAGACAAGAGCAGGTCAGAGGACACAGCGGACACTGGTGGCATTCCATTCCTTGCCTTCCTTGACCGATGAAAAGAATTCCTGGCTGCCTAGCTCTCCTTCCAGAAACATGAGGTGACTTCCTCACATCAGAGTCTGGTAGTGTTAAGCACTGCTAAGTCTTCATGTGAACTTCAGTGGTTTATACATATGAATTAGCTGTTGTATCATGGCAGCACAACACACTCTTTCTAGCCCTTTCTCAACTACTATAAAGCATTACATTCAGTAATAATGCTGACTTTACCAATTTTCTATCCTGCCTTGTTTTCTCTCATGTGTATTCCTCAGTCTTTGATTGAATTATATTGAATTCTTCTCTCTCTCTCTCTCTCTCTCTCTCTCTCTCTCTCTCTCTCTCTCTCTCTCTGTCTCTCTCCCTCTTTGTCTCCTTTAAATAGTTGCCAGAACTGTGATAAACAGCCACCAGTAGCTGTGATACAGTGTTTTCTCTGTTTGGATGGACACAAGGGCTTTTTTTTTATTATCACAATGGAATGCTTATGGAATTGCATGTTTCAAAAGACACTAACATGAAAATACAACTTCATTCAATGTCAGGTTACAATGATGAATAGCAAGGCTGCAATGAGTACAGAAAGAATGCCCAATTTGCTTTCAAAGTACTGGCTTTGCCTTCCTTTCAGTGGTTATAAAATGTAATTCATGTGGTTTTTGTTTTTCTCATAAGCTTTATGAACTTAGTCCCACTTTCATGCTATTCATAACTGTGGCGGGGTGGAAAGAACAGAGATAGTGTGGCTACCAGGAATCCCAATTTGAGATCTGACAACATTTTTACCAATATTATATTATAAATAGTGTCCTCTAAAATGATCTTGTTTTCAAATGCATATTTTGCTTGGTATTTGCTGGGCACAATTTGACTTCTTCTGATATTTTGGCAATCACATTGAATAATTTATCTATTCATCAAAAGTTTTGGAAGTGCTTTTGTAGACTAGGACTTGGCCAGTATATGATATGACTGGTCCTCATGGAAATGTAGCTTAGAATATATGGATAATTGTGTTGGTAAAGAATTTTAGCTTTAGTCATTTTTTAGTGTCTGATTGCTTCTGAAATTAAGACTTGAGGTTTAAAAAACCACATGGGATGAGAGATCAAAACAAACAAACGAACGAACGAACGAACGAACGAACAAGCATGAAGGAAAGAGATCTGGTTAGATAAAATCCATTCAAAACAGGGAAAGAAATCATGATCAATGTAGGGAATAGGCAAATTTAGGCACACTTCATCCGACCTCATTACGATGCTGGATGACAAACATTCTGCAAGTGCATTTTCCCCAAAGTTTGGGGGTACACAAGAGCAAAAGTAACATGAAGCCTATGATGAGCAAAGCTTCCCTGACTTGTTTTAAACAACAAGAGAAGCCCTGAGCACCCCCTCCTCCCCACATCCTCCCCAGATCTGTGAACGGGTACATGGGGACACAACCGACACATTCTTAAAACAAATACAACCTCAAGTCTTCAATAAATGCCTTATATGTTTTTT
This sequence comes from Rattus norvegicus, assembly GCF_021556685.1. Classification (NCBI taxonomy): domain Eukaryota; kingdom Metazoa; phylum Chordata; class Mammalia; order Rodentia; family Muridae; genus Rattus; species Rattus norvegicus. The sequence goes on from NC_141553.1 coordinate 44,253,219, forward strand.
TCCCATGGCAAACTAAGACAGCTGATGACAAGTCCTCATCCCTGACCAGGGACCTTCTCTAAGGAAAGGGAACAGTCATACTTGGCTTGCCTCCAACAGCTGTGCTTGGTGTCCTCTCCCTGTTGAAAGCACACCCACCACATACCCTCACATACAGTTGCCAACATTAAAGGCCACGACTAATTGGTTTGGGGAAAGGAGGGACAAATGTCTCAAGAGTAACCACTGTTTACAGACTGGCTAGTGGTGGGCAACACCATCTGATTTGAAAAACTTGCCTTAGAAAAGATACCTGAAGTCTAGGGGACACTATCAGATGAGCTTTTTAGGATGTTTAAATACAAGAGGTACACAGAAGGAGGCAAGTACTTGGAAGTGTGAGCAGAACCTGAAGGCCAGACAGGGAAAAGTCACCTTGCAATGGCCAAAAGGTCCCCAGGACAAAAGAAAAAGAATGCATAGAGCCAAGGATGGAATGATTTCTCCTCCGCCAGATGTGGCACTTGCTTGTACTCTTCAGTCCCTGGGAAGTTGAAGCAGGTGTATCATGACTTTTGGGCTAGCCTGGGCTGTATGCAAGATTCTGTCTCAAAAAAAAAATCACCAAAACAACAGCAGCAGGCAGAGGTGGGAGATTGGGGAAGTGTGGGGTGGGGGTTGAGGGTTGAGTGAGTTAGGGAGGTGGGGGTATGATCCTGCTGCAAGGTAGGAGTAGGACAGTGTGAACCACAAGAACTGACAGCCATAGTGACCGCCTCTGGAGCCCCGCTCCACTGTTACTCTGTTCTTCCAGACTTGAACCGACCAGAGAGAATTGTTGATTTTTCACAGTCAAAACAAGCTAAAAGTGCCACCCAGGAAGAGAAACCCTGCAAGGGTTCAAAGAGGACAGTACAAAGAGGTCTCCTCAGGTGCTCTGGCTTCATCCAAAATAAACCTTGTCACGGGTATGCATCAGAGGAACTGTACATCTTTTCAACTGATCATCTATGAGTATTATCTTTATTTGAATAGAAAAATCTTTGTAAGAAAAAAAAAAACCCGGGCTTATATTCTTCAAGGAGAAGAGAGTGCAAAGGTCTCCTGTATTATGAAGGTCCAAATGGTTCGCCAGTCAATGAAGACAAGACAAGAGGCATGTCTACCAAGAAAATTGTATGTCTTCCTTGTGTGTAGGTGAACTTGTGAACAGATGGTTGGCTGTACAATAAATGAAAAGAAAGTAAGCTCCCAGTACTTATCCAAAACAATAGACAATAGGAGCCTACTGTAAACTCCTAAGTTAGGATCAAGTCTTTATTCATTTACTAATCCAAGGAATAAATTAGAAATTATACTCTTTCTATTACATGATCACACTCTTTCTTTTTCTGTTCTTTTGTTTTGTGTTGTTTTGTTTTTTGTTTATTTGTTTTTTGAGTTTTTTTGTTTGTTTGTTTCATTTGTAATATAGTCTTGCTAGGTACCTCAGACTCATGATCTTTCTGCTTCAACTCCCAGGAGCTAGGTTTGTTGTTTTAGTCAGGGTTCTCTAGAGAAAAAGAAAGAAGGGGATGAACACACACACACACACACACACACACACACACACACACACACACACACACACCCCAGAAATTTCTATACAAACAGCTAAACTACGTTTGAGAATGTGAGAACTGGATACTTAGTCCTTAAGGCTGAATGCCTCAGTAGTCAGATAGTCTGTGTCTCACTGTGTATCTGTGAGACAATTACTCAGCCTACAATGTGGGCTGCCTCTGAAGTCCTAGTCTGGTGCAGGAGCCTGAAAGTTTCTGAGAGAGTCTTTGGTTTTCAGCCCATAATGAATACCTGGAAATGCCACTTCTGATGTGATGAAGGACCCAGCGGTGGTAGCAACAGTGAAAATCAGTGTAAATCTTCCCTCAGAGGCAAGAGGGAAGGCCAAGCTCTCAAAAGTGAGAGATGAACTTCCTCCTTTTTCCCTGGGCTGCTACCAGAAGGTACTACCTACACTAGGAACGGGTCTTTCCACAATCAATCAACACAATCAGATAGTTGGTCAATTGACGCTCCCTGCTTTGGCGATTCTAATTTGTAGCAAGTTGATTAAAAAAAACCCATAATACTTGGTTTGTAGATAACATTACATACAACTTCATGACACTGTTATTTCCTTGATTTAGTAACTGACAGGAACAGCAACAATTATATATTGGGGAAATTGATTGTCAAATATGATTTTATTAGACTGTTTTTTCCATCTGTTTGGATTTATTGAGTTGAACTCATTGACTTTCTGAAATAATTAAAATTTGTAATTTGTTCACAAAATATTGAGGAATAGAACATCAGAAAATTTAATATTATGAAATTATATTCCTGAGAATAGTTTTAAGACACTAAACTACTACCAAAAAGTGCTGGATTTCAGTTCATTGATCAGAAATGTTTTATTTTATACATCTCTAAAGTTGACAGAACACTGGACTTGATAGCAAAGAATTTTCCCCATTTCTTCAAGTATTAATGATATTATATTGAAAAAATATTATTTTTTTAAATTCTTGCCTTTGCTTCATTTATCTGTGAAACAGGTAGAATATTATCTGCCATATAGAAGGCTTTTTCAAAAAGGCTGAGTTAACATAATCATAGCTAACATGCTGTAACAGGCCCTGGCATGGTAGACACTCATTAAATTATTGTTATTTATTTATTTATTTATTTATTTATTTTTTTTGCTAAACCTTGTGCTATTGTATAGAACCAGAGCATTGTAATTATTAGGATTCAACTCGTCTGTTTGCTTTTACCAGGAACTGAATGGAGCTTGGTCTTGGTGTTTTAGAATGGTCTCTCCATTGAATTGACTTCTCCAGGCCACCAGAAATCATGCTCTGAGTAAGATATCAAAGTATCCAATCAAAATTCCAACTATGGGTTTCCCTTTTATGGTAGATTATTGATATAGGTAGAAAATGAATAAGGATACTGAAGCAGCTATGTGGGAGGTTGGTCTGGTGCTGCTTTTATTCAAATGCTAAATTCCATACCCCAAGATCTGGTTGTTCCAAGACTAGCAGATTCTTATGTATTTTGTTGTATAAACCTTATCTACCAAGTTATCCATAATTGGTTAATAAAGATGCCCTACGTTCTAGGCTGGGCAGAGAGAGGTAGGCAGGACTCTACCGTATGGGGTCTTCTGGGTTTGGAGTCTCAGGTAGGAACCATGTGAGAGAGAGAGGAGAGAGGAATGAAGATGCCATGGGGTAGTAGAATCATGAGCACCGGCCATGAGAGCCAGCCTCCTGGAGGAGGAGCACTGGAGGTGGATCGTGGCAAGTGATATCTGGGGGTCATTGACAGGGTAGTAGATAAAATAGCATAGAGGGTTGATATCTGCCCAACTCTAGTGCTTTTAAGGCTTATCATAAATATAAAGGTTTATGTCTTTTTATTTGGGAACTAGGTGATCTAAGGTGGGGTAAAAATACCCCAGATAATATTTACTACAGTACAGCTGCCTAAATAATTTTAGTTTACTCAAAAGGGACCAAAATTATTGGACTATTGTTAGCAAAAGTGACCCATAGCTTAAAATTATCCAGATCATTGACTCAATTCTTCCTTGAGTTCATGTATACATATAACCTGTATGGGGGGTACTATGAGGAAGGATGAGCTAGCCTAACTTCAGTTTCAAATAGTTCTTTCATATGCTTCAAAAGTCTAATAACCTTACGATGTCATCATATCCTTTTTTAGTGCTTACAGTAACCTATTAGTCAGGGGCGTGGTATAAACTTCATAAGGTAAGGGATGTTTCATAACAAAGGTGACTAGTCCTCTATACAGTTCCCAGAGACTAAGCTACGGCATGCTCTCCATGGGAGAGTTTTGAGATAGTGATCTCTGTTTCAAGAATTTTAGCATACTACTCCAACCTAAGAATGACAAGAACAACAACAACAAAATTGCCATTTATAATGTTTGTATAAAGCACTCAGATAAATGGAAGCCTATGAACACAAGTAACCTTATCTACATGATGGTTAAACTTCTTGATGAAAATGACAAACACAGTCAAATACTTAGATGTTACACGCGTAGATTATTCAACATGAGATATTCAACATGGAAGTTGTATTATAGCTAAACCATCAGAATGATAAACTTAGTGTCAACATTTTGCTTTAAACATTCAACAGGGAGAGTGGTTGGGATTCACAGTAAGTGAGGCTCAACATGATTCTAATTGGACACATACGGTATGTTTTGCCCCCCAAACTAGGCACCAGATGAACAAAGTATCCTGAAAAACACCTCCAATCCTAACATGGGGGGCTGAGGCAGGAGGATCACGGAATCAGGCCAATCTGGGCTCCATTATGAGATATTGTGAAAAACAAAAGGGAGCCAGGGAGATGGTTCAGTGGGTAAAATATTTACCATGCAAGCAATGATCTGCATTTGATTCGTGGCTTTTGTGTAGAAATGCAGATATTATGGTGCATGTCTGTAATCAAGTCAGTTAAAAACATTAAAATGAAAAGCTAAGGGCTAGGGGAAGATAAAAGAAGAAATATAAATAGAGTGGGGGAGAATGTAATGAAAAAAACAGCTGCTAGCTTAGCAAGATGGGAAGTGGACACAGGAGAGTCTCCTGGAAGCTCAGGGAGCCAGCTAGCCTGGATCTTGGAGAGCAGAAACGAGAGATTCTGCCTTAACAAGGGAGAGAACTGACTTCTCTCTGACCTCTGCGCATAAACTGAGGCACGTGCATATCTTCATGAATGCCCAGACACAAAACTAACAAAGAATCACTTCACGAGAATTTTAAAAAAGAAGGAAAAAAGGAAGAAAGGCCTGGAAAGAGGGAGAGAAGAAGAAAAAGTTGATAGTCGTCATTGGATCTATGGAGAGAGAGCCTTGTATTATGACTCAGAAAACCTTGGTTGTCACCCAGGAGCTGTGGGGCACTGGAAAAGTCCCTTCTCTTATTCAATGCTTTTGAGAAAGGGCTCTAGAATTAGACTGGAGTCAAACTGTCGGCCTCAGAATCCTGACTCCGATCATTCATTTTTGGACTTCCAGAACTCCAGGAACATCATACATTTCTTTGTTTGCTAAATGGGACAACAGTTGCTGCACAGACACTGTGCTGTTGTTTAGTAGCTCGTACAAGTGACTCAGACAAGGGGAGCTCTTGCCAAGGCTTCTGTCCATGGAAAGTGCTCACAGTGCTGTGATACTTGGTCCTCCACTGGTAGTTGGAGCTCTGTAAAGACTTAGGTTGAGAATTCTACTGAAGATTATCATCACATTTTGGTCCTTTGTTACAGGAAGAACTCTCCACCACTGGAAATGAAACTATGAGGAATCTGGGTTAAAGAAGAGAGAGAAAAAGGGAAGAGAGACCAGGTACCTTGTTCCTCCTTTAGCCTCTGTACAAACATCTTGTGACAGAATCCTTGTGACAGCAAATCTTCTTGTTAGAATTCATTTAGTAAAATTTCTATTGGAGATCACAGTTATGTCTAGTATAAATCATGAAAAAATTGATGAGGACAAAGAACTCAAGAAAATTAAATCAGCAGGAATATGACTCTATTAATGATCATATACATATGGACATGGACATATACACATGGCCCTTTATATAGGCAAGAAAAGTCAGTTAAAAAACACAAAAAAGAAAAGCTAAGGACTAGGGGAAGACAAAAGAAGAAATATAAATAGAGTGGGGGAGAATGTAATGAAAGAAACAGCTACTAGCTTATATTTCTCTTCAGAACACAAGCTAAGAGATTTGATATGAAAGAAAATGAAGAAACATCCCATTTTTCTGAATTGCAACAGGTAAATTTAAAACAAAAATCTTTATGGAAGATTTCAAAATGGGCCTCTGAGGTCTAAATCCTGCATCATTTCTTTTTGGTTGATGACGTAAACCAATCATTTGGTAAATACATTTGGTAAATGTATTGTTACCACCCATTAAACTAGCCTCACGGGGTTGGGGATTTAGCTCAGTGGTAGAGCGCTTACCTAGGAAGCGCAAGGCCCTGGGTTCGGTCCCCAGCTCCGAAAAAAAGAACAAAAAAAAAAAAAAAAAAAAAAACTAGCCTCACCAGTGGAAGCACAAAAACTTAACTGTAGCTTACTTTTCTCTCACTCAGAGAAGACTGATGGTTCTGAGTTCCAGTCCAGAGTGTAGAGTGCCAAGAGTATTCAAGTTGAAGGTAACACAAGTCTTTTCAACTTGTGCCAGTAGAGATGGTTATCAATGCCAAAGGCAGTGCAAACAGAAAGTCTACAAGTGCTTTTGTATTCTGGTCCCCAAAGTAGAACACATCAATCATTTCTTGACATCAACTGGACACCAGTCATGTGACCCCCCAAAGCACAGAAGCTTGGGAAGTGTAGATTGCTTAGGAGCCAAAGAGAAAACAGTTGATCGGTTGTCAGTCTCTGCAGCAGTTGTGGACACTTAAAAATCAACACATTTCATGCCTCCCTTCCATTTACCACTTTTACGGATGGGGGCTCTACAAATCTGAGTGGCCTGCATTGCCACCTGAGGCCATGGTGATGTCCAGGCCCGTGATGCCTCCGTGGCCATGTCAGAGTCCATGGTCCTACTGTAGGCAGGGTCTGTGTTGATGTTCATGGTCCCTGTTACCACTGAAGGTCAACCAGATGTCTGTGGCTTGTGCTGCTGCCTGAGGCCATATTGATATCTGAGGGCTATGCTGCTGATGTGAGTGGTCTGTGCTGCCACATGAGGCCATGTTGGTATTTACCTCTGAGGGCCTTATCTAGCTCTGTTCTGTGGTCCTACTGCAGACATGTCCGGGGCTGTGCTGTAACCAGAAAGCATGTGGAAGCCCATACATCATGCTCCTGCTGACTATAAAGAACAAGGAAGCAGTGATATCACTGCAGACACACAATTGAAAACGAGAGACATGGAACGCTTCTGTGAAAACCTCTACTTTCACCAGCCTCCCCAAAGAACAACCTAAGCAGGAAACCATTGGCAAGAACTCTTTAAAAGTATGATATGGATTCTGAAGTGTAGCTCTCCATAATTGATGGCTTCTGGCAGCGGTGTGGGAGGGGAAGGGCTCAGTTCTATTTAAGAGGCAGTCCACTTAGAGTTTGACCATGCCCCAGTGAGGAAATAATACACATTGGACTTGTTTGTTGTTGCTGTTGGAGGGGTGTGTCACAAGGGTGGGATAGATGATCACAGAAGGACTGAGAAGTCAGTGTGAGTGGGGTGTAGATGTGACATTCATAATGAATGAATAAAAATTATATTGAAGAAAAGAGAAGAGAAAATGAAAATCCGATATAATTTGTCAGCATTCCAGAAGGCAGTGGTTGTGTGGAATGACATGGCCCTTTGGGAGGAGGGGTTGACCTTCACTTGATATAATCCCTTTCATTTTTACTTTCGTTTTGTTTTTTATGTCCCTCTAGACATTCTGATCAGTTCATGGATGGGGAGGCTGTAGTTAGGTGCCTTCTTGGCTGTGGTCATTGACTCAGCATTAGTTTGGATCATTAAAAAAAAAATCCACCGAAAGACTATACATGGACTGCCCCTGGGCTCCAACTGCATATGTAGCAGAGAATAGCCTTGTTGGGGCACCAGTGGAAGGGAAAACTCTTGGTCTTACCAAGGTTGGACCCCCAGTGCAGGGGAATATGGGGGGGAAGGGAGGAAATGGGGGCTTATGGACAGGAAACCGGGAAGGGGAATGACCTTTGAAATGTAAGGAAAGAAATATATCTAATAAAAAATTTTAAAAAATCCAGTAAGGACATTGCCAAAAAGGAGTCCTATGCACATCTTATACTATCTAAAAGGATTTAAATCTATTTTCATTAACTACACTTATCATCTCCTCCCAGTCAGTCTTTTCTTTAAATATGTACTTAGAGAAAGGACTATGTTTTCTTTAAATTCAATATATATCTTTCGTTTGCTGTGGTGGTCTAAATATGCTTCACCCATGGTAAGTGGCACTATTAGGAGGTGTGGTCTTGTGGAAATAGGTGTGGCCTTCTTGGAGGAAACACATCACTGTGTAGGCAGGCTTTAATGGCTCCTACTGCTGGAGCTCAGCCCAGTGTGGAAGAGAGAGCCTCCTCCTGGTTGCCTAGAAGCCAGTCCCCTTCTGGCTGCCTTCAGATCCAGATGGATAACTCTTGTTATCCATCTAGTACCAAGTCTACCTGCCTGGTGCCATGCTTTCTGCCATGATGACTAGGCCTCTGAAACTGTAGGCCAGCCCCAATTAAATGTTTGCCTTTATAAGAGTTGCCTTGGCCATGCTGCCTCTTCATAGCAATAGAAATAGAAATAGAACTAAGACACTTGCCCCATACCATTCTTAGCTGCTGTATTTTCCTTATTTTGTGACTTGCCTTTAGTAAAATTGCTCCAGAGTATTAGTTTTCATGGAAGCAAAAGTTTCCTTTTATTTTATGGCTGTATTCCACTGGACTAGACAGTATTTTGAAAAACTATACAACTAGCAAATACATTTGACATCAATAGATAAAATAGACAATCCAAACAATTAATACTTGGAAAGGTACAGACAAGATTGCTATACTGGTGTAAGCTCACTTGCATGTAACAGTCCAAAGTAACCGAGTGGTACTATGAACAATAACAATGCCTTGAGTACTTTTCTATCCTGCAAAGATAGAAGGGAGCTACGTCATACCTACTTTCTTGTACAAGAGGGAAAGGGGGAAAAGCTCAGTATAGATGGCCATGTCACAAAGTAAGACCTGGGAGTTGTTCTTATCACTGCATGCTCAGATCTAGGAGAGAAGTCTTACTTGCAAGACACCTTATGGTAAATATAGTCCAATGGTGGCCACTTAGCCAGCTACACATGGGACTTTTAGAACTTGAATTAATTTTTGGGAAGAGAATTAATTTTTGTCCATTGTAGTCTTTGATTCATTGGGGTAGCAATTTATAGAAACTCAAGAGAATGCAGCCTGATGGAATATCCTGAGAAAACCTATTCAAAACCGTAACTGAGACCAGTCTTCATGGCACTAGAATTACCTTTCTTAAAACTATAAAATACATATGCATAATAGACAAAACTTCTATCTGTCAGCTTGTGCTATGTAACACGGCATTTAAAATGGCAAGCAAACAGAGAACAAGCAGAATGGTAGACACAAATTCACAATAGATAAGAAGCGGACAAACATATATGCATATATAAAGGCATGATGGCAATGCCTTTAATACCAGCACTTGGGAGTTAGAGGCAGATAGACCATTTTGAGTTCAAGGCCAGCCAAGTCTACATAGTAAATCTGAGGTCAGCAAGGGTGACACAGTGAGACTTTGTATCTAAAAAGTATACTTACAAAATGATATTTCAGTGTACTATTAGTATGGTTATTAAACATTGGCATGTTTTATCTGTTATACATCTATATTTTGCAGTTTTAAGAAAGGAAACTCAGATGGCATATAGGCTAGGCTCAGTTACTATTTTGAATAGGTATTCTCAGGATATTCCACTAAGTTTCCCACACACTTGAGGACCTCAGGTTATGACCAAAACCTGTGATTTAAGCATTGATTGCCTTTGAATTCTCCAGTGACATTCAAAACCTGAACAATAATTTTGTATTTTATGCCAAATATCTTTTTTTTAAAAAAATCTATTACAATGAAGTTTTTTCACAAATATCCAGAGAAATTGAATTCTGGGAATGAATAATTTAATCTCACAGCTCCTATGACCATGCAGCAAACACAGAATACTTAAATGAGAAGCATAGGCTTTGTTTTGACAGGAGGCAGTGGTGAAAGTTTTAAAACCCTCCGATGATTGTAATGCAATAGGAGGGACAAAGTGAGGAACCTTAAAAAGAGAGACAAACAAAGAACAACAAATCAACACTCCCTTCCCCCCACAACACAGTCCTACACTTTGCAGGCGCCATTACTGCCCTATATCATGCTGTAGCATGATAGACATTTTCTTGAATCTTAGTGACTTGCATTTCCACCAGCAAGGTGTGCCAGGCTCCTGATGGGACTCATCTTCATGCTCTTCTAAGACTACATCACAAATGGAGACACACTTCAAGGCCCACCAATCTAGATATCTTCAGGTTTGCCATGCGGGCCCATTTCAGATGTCTGGGTGCATGAATCTGAAGAAAGCACTCTGTGGAATGCCTCGAATGAAGATGTACATTCGGGAAACTCCTAAAAGGATAAGTAGAATTATTTACCCCCTCAGCAAGCTCTGATTTTGCTTGCCGATATACTCTGCTGGCAGGCAGGGATCCAAGGTACCTTACGACACTTTCCTTAATTCCTATTGACTTAGGATCTAAGGGAAGTTAAAGTAACAGATTCTACAAGCTAACATCATAAAAAAAACTCAGGAGAACCACAGCCCTAGAAGAATGGAAATTATAGGGATGTATTGTTGTAATTCTATAAAATCTAATCAGTAATTGTGAAATAGAAAAGGGGGGATTTGGAGCCTAGAGTATATGATAGAGTTTAGTACTGGTGATTTGCTATTAAAAATTTAAAAAATTAGCACAAGTACGAGAGTTAGCCCAAATAATAATTCTTGACTAAGACTAAATAGTTCTGTGGGAGCAGAGATAAAGGTTTTCTTAGAGGAGCGGAGAGAAGAAGGGGGTCACAACATTCTACTTTTCAACACACTTTATTGAAACAGGACACAGAGCATCAAATAATTGCAACTAGAAAAAATAGAGCAGGCAACTCATAATTTACAATAGCATAAACATCTCTGTGTGTGCACGGTCATGCGTGTCACTGTACGTGTGTCACAGTATGTGGCTGTGGGCACCCTGTGCGTACATATGGAGGTTAGAGTTTCACATCCATTGTCCTCCTCAATTGTTGTCCATTTTATTTTCCGGACAGAGTTTCTTAACAGACTGTGGGCTCACTGGTTCAGCTAGACTGGCTGTCCATAAGACCGGCAACGTTTGTGTGTCCACTCCCCTAGTGCTGAGATTGTAAGCGGATTCCGCCATTCCTGACTTTTGTTATGGAGTGCTGGGGATGTGCACCCAGCCCTTCATGCTTGCTCAGTAAAAACCTCACTGGTTGTGCCATCTCTGGCTCTTAGTAAAGGCAAGTGTTCATATAAGAAATAACAAAGAGTTGTGAAGCTCAGAGAACTTCCTACAAATAGCAGTCTCTGAGGTTATGTATAGATGACGCCGGGAGGAAAGCTTGTTAGGTAGAACATCAAAACGCAAGTTTGAACTCAAATGCTACTAAGCATGATGGTAATACTTGCTTGTCATTAATATGTAAATAAACACCTTTCATAAGATAACCTTTGGATGCTGAAGTTGGAATGTGGCAGAAGGCATTTTGGGCAAAATGCTATTCTTATATAAGCGGCTATTACTATATTGTTTTCATAGAAAAAATCCCAAATTCATCTTTTGAAAGTTGATAAAAATGCTTATTCATCCACCACACACATAGTCATTGAACTCCATTAAATGGATTATATAAAACCTTGTTCAGGATTAGGAAACTATCTTGCTATTCCTTTAATTCTTCCCATGAATTTTTATCTTACATTTATTTTTAGTCTAAAGACAAGACTTTCCGTGAAGACAAGTTAGCGGCTTGACAGCAGCTCCAAGAGCTCGGTTTAATTCTTGGAGATGCTGTAGCCAATGAGCCTTGAGGGTAATATGAAACCTTTGTCCTCCGTTATCATTTGGCAATGATGCTATCAAATATTTTTAAACTATTGGAACCAGAGAGTGGCATCATATATAAGATGAATCAATACTCCTTACTTACTCTTAGGGTAATGGAGTAAATATGGTTGAATATGTTAGTTAAGCCTGTGTTATCTTTTTTCATACAGCATCCTTTGGCATTTTTCTGTGAACCAACAAATAAATGAAGCTTTCGAATGTGCCTTTTGACAGACCTTCCCCCATACCTGTCAGTTTTGAATAAGGGACTTACCAGAGAAAACTGTACTCTAGCTACAAGGGACATTTTAACCAGGGGTTTTGAAGAAGACATGATTCCTGTTTCAGGAGACCTTGTTCCAGTCATAGCCATTACCAGTGCTAGAGACCTTGATTGCAAGCAAGACAAGCTTGTACTAACTTCAGATATCTTCGTCTGCAGAGAAGAATGGACCCTGGAAACACAACTGTGCAGAAATCAACTTAATCAGGTCTAAAGAAGGAAGAACTTTAGTTATTGAGCTAAAAGCTTGTAACTGGCCGATGGAATGGTGGTGTCTATCTATACTTGCCTATAATTGGTTTTGAAAAAAGGAAGTTGTGTTGTGATTAGTATGAATTAGACGCACCATATTTACATATCACACACCCTTTCTAGCTATATATCTACGCTGTGTGGAAAAAAAAAAAAAGAAAGATGGTAGAAAAAATAGAGAAGGTAGCAGAAGGCCAAAGAGCTGAATGATGTAGTCATGATCTACTTGTAAGTAGACCTCCAGGCTCAAGACTTGTAACTCTAGCCAGTATTAGAGGCTGAGAATCTCCACATAGAAGAGAGCCTGGAAGCCCCATGCACCACCTTCTGTTTGCTACAAGTCACGGGTCTCTAATAGTCATATGAGGCCACTAAGAACCAAGTCAAGACTAATAAGCCTGTGACCTGAGCATCTACAGCTATAGGTGTTCTGTCTGCAGAGCCTGGGGCCATAAGTCTCTGGTTCTCAGAACCCAGTGACATTAGCCCATTGGTCTGGTAGTCCAGCCCATAGAACCTTTGTATTTCAAGCTTGGAAAGCTAACATTAAGGGAACTACCCTTTGTTTATTCATCATTTCAACCCAGGTAGAGATAAAGAACCCTCAGGCCAATGATTAATAATAGAAAGCTTTAATACCTAAAAGAAAACCCAAGTATTTTGTATGTGTATGTATGCAAACACGCACATGTGTGTATTGTAGGTGCACTTGTTTCATGGTGTGCTTGTGGACATTAAAGGTTTATTTGTGGAGTTGGCTTTTACTCCATCATGTGGATTATGAGTATCGAACTCAGGTCCTCAGGCTTGGTAGCAAGATCCCTTATCCACAGAGGCATCACAATGGCCCCTAGAGTTTGTCTCCCCTTCCTGCTTCTCCTTCATCGTCTTCTCCTCCTTCCTCCTTTTTCTCTTCCTCCTCTTATTCTTTCTTCAATCCATCTTCCCCTTCTTGAGAGAATAAGCTTGTTCAATTTTCACTCGTGTTGCTGTGACAAATTACTTGAACTACAATGAGTTTATGGGAGCGGAATTCTTTCAGCTCACAGTTGCACCTTTTGTAATCCTCCATCACAGGCCCTCATTGTGAGCAGCCAAGGCAGGAACACAGGGCAGGGTTTGAAGGCAGGCTGGCTTGCTATTCCACACAGCCTTACCTTCAACCAAGGATCTCATTTGCTGCCCAAAAGGTATAGCAGGAATCAAGGAACGCTGCATGCTATCTGGCTAGCTTATACAGTTGAAGATAACCTACCTAAGCAAGGTACCATGCACAGTGGTATGGTCCTTCCTACATCAATTGACAGTCAAGATAATTCCCCACAGAGGACACACAGGCCAATATGGTCTAGGAAATCCCTTCACTTAGGCTCTTAATTAAATTGGTACTTAACATTTGCTGGAGTTCTCCCACTTCAAGACCCTCTTATATGAGTAGGGGCCCTTGTTGGACACTGATATTTTTGTTTTGTGAAATTTAAGCAAGTGATAAATGAGACACAGATCCCTAAAGAATAACATTAGAGACACCCCCTTCCCCCACCAACCAAATATAAAACAAAGGGAACATCAGAAGAAAAGGATTGCATAACCTAAAACATAGTCTATGACAGTTTCACCTTTTAGGAAGTATCAGAGATTCTGCCTGGGTCACACAGTCCGTGCACTGAACGTGATTTCCAAGTGTGTAGGCCTTCCCAGTTTTCGAACTTCCAAGTTACGTGTTTTGTAACTGGTTTTGTTGGTCAGGTGTCAGTTCAGTATGGCTGTTCCCATTTGTGCATATGCACAAGACCTTGCAAAGTTGTGTCACTGGCTTAGAGAAAAGTACCGCCATCCACAGGGCTGCCCTCACTGAGAAATTCTGTATCGTCAGCACCCCCAAGGGCACATATGCTGTTGCTGTGGGGAAACATACACATCAAAGATTCTTCTCCATGATTTAGGATGCCTCAGCTGGAAATGTGGAAAAGCTCTTCAAATGCCTTCACCTACTTATTTTGTTTATGTTTTTCTTCTTTTATAGAGGCATATGTATGATATATGACCCCAAGTAAATCTGAATGGGTTTCCTTAGTATGTTTGCAATAGAAAATTCTAAGAGATAGCAAAGAATGCCGTAATTTAATTGGTAGCCTTTGAATCTTTCTGAGTGGTATGTAAAATAATGATGTGTTTTACAAGGAATGATATCCCAGATTTGATGAAATACCAAAAAGCCCCCTTCTGCCAGGAGTAAAAGTCAGCTCTTTTCACAGCGTGACATTGTAATGGAACACAGACCTTACAGAAAGAGGCCAAGGAATCTACCCTAAATTAATGTTTTATGGATTTTGTGCAAAATGCTTAGTGGAGTGCCTGGCAGTTATGGTGCCTCGGGGACCCATCCCACGAATTGTTTCCCACAGCCAGTTCTGAACTCCGATCTGCCTGTGCACTGCTTACAAGCACCCTGTGAACTTGACAGTTACAATGCATAGGTTTTTTGGTACGAATGTTGTTTCCGAACTTTCGAATTAGTTTTGCATATTAGGCAAATTTAAAATTTCTTAAAATTTCTCTTTCAAGAGTAATGCTTTCATGTAACTTGTTTATACTTTGCATTTGGAAACTTGTATCTCAGATGTATTTCATATACTTGCTGATTTTTAATAAACTTTTAAGTGGTAGAGACTGTGGCTTCAAAGAATTAAGTGAATGGTCTAACATTGTCACAGAGGTAAGTGACACAATTTGGATTATAATTTACCTATTTCAAAGGCCTATGTCCTTTATGATATATTCAATTAAATAGACTTTCCATCTCAAAATCACTCCGGAAAGATTTTGGAACCACAGGGTAAGTTGCTAACAAAATAGGCAAACCAAGGACCAAATTATAGAAGGCTCAACTATAGAAATATAAAATAGATAGCATTATTCAAAAGAAAAAAGACAGAACCATCTACACAATTGAGTAGGGAACAAAGAATTAGTGAGCATGAACAACGAAAAGTTCTATCTCCATTTAGAAACACTACAAGGGTGTTAATGGAAGTTTAATTGCCAAGACTTTTTAAAAACAATGGCTCTTGTGAGAGAGCCGGGCCTGCTTTCAGCACTGAACAGGATTTCCTTATAAGGAGTTCATTCCCCATATGCTGCCAATTTCTCTGTGAGGATGTAAGATCTTTGGTCAGATCTAGACCAGTCGCAGAACTGAGTATGACAAAGCAGAACTGAGTATGACAAAGACTTGTGTAAGCTGATTGGAGAGAAGACAGAAAAAAAAATCATAAGAACAGATCTCTTAAAAAGTGATAAAGTTAATGTAAGGGAAAAATTTCAGTCTGTGTAATTTTATTTTTCAAATTTACGGTTTTCAGCTAAACTAAATGAAACCAAATGACGTTTTGTTAGGTATGAGTTTTAAATTTCTAATACAGACATCATAAAGTCATAGTATTTTGTTTTCTTGTTGATAAAATATTACATAACAAATTAAAGGGCAAGTTTCTGAGTACTTTATATGGGAAACAGCCTAGCTCCCAGAACAAATTAACCCTAAACTCTATGGCCATTCCTAGATTGACATGCCATTGTGATTCTTGAGAATTTCCTGTCTGATACTAATATTTTTGGGCAAAGAAAAAGAAAGTCTTCCTTTTTATTGTGTTTTGCTTTGGAGACAAATTGGATGTAACTTAAAATTAATAAATCCAATCAGACACCTCAGTCTGTGTAGTAGAATATAGGTAAGTATATAAAACATAACCATTTGACTTATTTAGAGACCTAAGGTTTTTTTTTTTTTTTTTTTTGGAGCTGGGGACTGAACCCAGGGCCTTGCGCTTGCTAGGCAAGCGCTCTACCACTGAGCTAAATCCCCAACCCCTTGAGACCTAAGTTTTAATCAAATTATATCTTTATGATATGTTCTTTTATGCTATGCTTTTAAAATTTAACCAATCAAATTAATTGTAGTATCAGATTTTGATCTCCGTGCCTTTCACGTGTGAGGTAAATAGTCTACGGCTGACCTATAAAGTCTTTGGAAACAGTAGGAACTCTACGAAGAAGAAGAAGTTATGTCAAAGAATTGAATAAAAATATTTGCTGTATAAAGAGGCTCTCAATAAGGGAATATACAAACTAAAAACTTTCATTTTGGATTTTTTTTATCCAATTAGAAAACTAAAGATGAACAATGAAAATGGGACTTGGGAAAAGGATATTTAAAATTGATACAGTCTGGAAAGATGGCTCAGTGGTTAAGAACACTGGCTGCTCTTCCAGAGACAGCAGGTTCAATTCCTAGAAACCACATGGTAGCTCACAACTGTCTGTAACTCCAGCTTCACAGGATATGGCCCCTTATATAGACACACATGTACGCAAAACATCAATGAATGTAAAAATAAAAATGGTACAGTCTCTGGGAAGAGCTGCAGGTCAGGTGACTGAATTAGTTACTTTTCTCATTGCCATAACTAAATACCTAATAAGAAACAACACAAGGGGTGAAAGATTGATTTCGCTTGCATCTGAGGTGATGTGGTCCATTGTAGGGGTAAGGCATACTAGCGAGTGACTGTGTGGAGAAAGACTCAGCTGCTTGCTCTCACCTCGGCAGATCAGGAGGCAGAATGGAAACTGGACTAGACTGAAATCTCTCAATGATAAGTCCAGGAATTCATTTCCTTCACTTAGTGCCTTCCTTCTAAAGGTCCCACAGCCTCCCAGAACAGTGCCACCACCTCGGGACCGGTTTTATCATGTGAGTCTATAGGGAACATTGTGTATGCAAACCATGAGAGGAACATATATAGTGTCTTAGTTAAGTTACCTCTCTACTGCTGTGATGAGACACCACAACCAATGCAACTAATTCAAGAAAGAGCTTATTGGGGGCTTACTTATCGTTTCAGAAGGTGCAGGGAGCATGGCAGTAGGCAGGAGAGAGAGAGAAAGAGGAGAGAGAGAGAGAGAGAGAGAGAGAGAGAGAGGGGAAGAGAGAAAGAGAGAGAGAGAGAGAGAGAGAGAGAGAGAGAGAGAGAGAGAGAGAGAAGGGGAAGGGTTTGGACTTTTAAAACCTCAAAGCTTACTCACTTTCTGAACTGGGCCACACTGTCTAATCCTTCCCTAACAGATCTATCAACTGGGCATCAAACACTTAAATATTAGCATCTGCAGGGACTATGCTCATTCAAATCACCACATACAGGAACGTGGAGATTATAGTCAAGGTTAGTGCTGAAGCTAGACTATAGGATAAGAAATTGCTTTGTGAGAAAATGGCTGAGGTGCTTGGTGTGGTGGCACATGCCTTTAATCCTATCCCTTGTGAGGAGGTGGCAGACAGATCTCTGAGTTCGAGGCCAGCCTGGCCAACAGAATAGGGCAGCCAGGGCTACACAGATTAACATTATCTTGAAAAACTAAAACAAGAAAAAAAGGAAGGAAGTGCCTGAGGTTAGGATTGCTAGGTCTTTCAGGATAACATCAGAGGGGAGGAGATATCTTTTGATTAGCAAATAAAAACAATAGATGGAACGGACAATCAAAAAGATGGCTGAGGTTGGGTACTTAGCTTAGTAAATAGAGTGCCTGGAATTCATAAAATGCTGGCTTCAGTCCCCTATGCTGTGTAAATGAGGGATGGGAGTACATTTCTAGTCCAACCCTTGGGAGGTAGAGGCAGGAGGATATAAAGTTCAGGATCATCTTTGGAGACACAGTTACTTTGAGGCTATCTTGTATTGTCTGAGACCCTACCTAAACCTAAAAGATGGATTAACTTCTGAAAAATTAATAATTGTTTGAAATCATATTTTGCTTCATTATTTTCTGAGATCTTATTGCAATGGCCACTTGCAAATGAAAGATTTTATGCTTTTTCAGTTTAAAACATGATTTGGTCTATTTTAATTCACAGCAAAGGGTAAAACTATGGGATAAAAAGCTAAAGAAGGTGCCGGTGAGTCCTTAACAGAGTGCTCTGGACATCTTCTAGGTAAGGACACTTTATAGGTAAGGATGTCACAGTCAAGGGCGATTCACAAGATATGGGGATATGGCACCTTCTAGCACATTAAGATAAGTAAAAGAAATTGCAACTGATACGATGAAGGTAAAAGACCTTTGTTTATGTACAGACAAAATATGTTATTAGCACAATAAGGATTTGAAAGGAACAACAAACTTCACCTTACACACATTAAACATCCAAAACTTGATCTTTGAATTCTATCAGCTTCAGTCAAGATCTAAACAGAACCCATAAATAACCCAGAGTAACTTAAAAACTTAGTCCTATAATTGATATACGAAGGTAAAGGACTGTGAATAGGAAAAAAAAAGAGTCAAGACCAAGTAAAAATAAGTATTATAAAAATATTGCTTAAAAAAATAACACTGGTCAGGAAACACATAGATAGGTAGACAATGGGACAGGATAAACTTGACAAAGGGAAAAATACAAATGTTTGAGATAACATTCTTAACATAAGGGAGAGGAAAATTAGCTTACACATGAAAGAAAATAATTTGGCATGGCACTTTACACTGTATTTAAAGGGGAAAAGAAAAACAACCCCAGTCTTCAATTGACTAATGGTTTAAGTTTGAAAGGGAAAACTCTAAAGCTTTTATGGAAGAAAATAGACGAATTTGTCTTTGAGATTTCATTTCGGGAGACCCCAGCAGTGCCTGAAAATACAAAGGAGGAGAAGAAAAGTTAATCTAGCTGTCAATATCCAAATATCAACTTTATACTTAACAAAGAACTCCACAAGCAATGAGTAGGCGGATGTACAATGGAAAACTTTTATAATGTGAAAACCAACAGGTGATAATTACAGTGGATACACGCTGGACAAATCCATCAATATGGTGCTATCAAGCAAATGAGTCGGAAAATCTATGAACCCAATACAACACGAAGGGAATATAGAAATGGAAGTTTACAAAAGCACAGGGGTGAGAAGCAAATGAAGAATACAAATACGAACAGATGTTTCCCAACAGTCATTCAAAGTTAGAGCATCAGATCCTCAAAACTGCAGGATACAGGTTGATTACCTCTCTTTGAGTGGTAATTTGGCAGTATTTAGTAAAATTAAACATCAGGGAACTATGATCCAATCACCCTTCTCCTGTTATACAGCAAGAGAAATATGATAATCTATTACCTCCTCTCCTTGTATGCATCCCAGAGAAAAATCTATGATTCAACTACCCCATGTAGTATGTACCCCAGAAAAATGCTATGCTCCAACAACCCCACTCCTGGTAGGTGCCCAGAGAAGTGTTTCCCGTTGTTGGAAGGCCTGTTTATTATAGTGAAAATTTTACAGTTTTAGTTTAAAATTTTGCAGTTTTAGTTTAGTTTATGTTTTAAAAAAAACATAAGAAAAATGTTATAAGAATATGTTTTCATTCTAATCCCAGGTGTGTGAATATGAGTTGCAGCAGGTGACTATGATTGGGCATGTGCTTTACCGGAGGCATGGTTTTGCCAACTACAGATAGTTTCTGGTGTGATGTTTGGAATTATGGGAACTTTTCAGAGGGTAATAAATCAGCCCCTGAGATGATTGAGGGGTGATTGTTGGTCATTTAGGGGGTTTGGTTATGGCTTATTAGTAATCATACTCAAAGAAGAAACAAGAAGGAAAGAAATTAGATTTAGGGGTCTTTATCTCTCTTGACCCCTATCCCCTTTTTCTCTTATCTAGTGATGGGGGGGGGAATGGAGGGTGGGTGGAATAAAGGATGGGAAAAAGAAGAGTGCACAAGGTAGTAAAGAGCAGCTACAAACTGTCTACACTTGTTTACATACTTCAGTGCTGCTTCTTATCCCAGGGTTAGAGACAACTATATGTTTTCATCTATAGAGGGGTGTATGCCATGAGACCTGGGTTCATTCAAGCCATAGTCTTCTGAGAGGCTCTCAATAAAAATCAAATATATCTTCTACCATGCTTGGATTTGGAGAAAATTGAGGAATAAGAAAAAAGAAAGTTGCTAGGCATTGGTGGCCCACACCTTTAATCCCAGCACTCTGAGAGGCAAAGACAGGTGGATCTCTGTGAGTTCAAGGCCAGGGCTGTTGCACAGAGAAATCCTGTGTCAAAAAACACCACTACCACCACGACCACGACCACCACGACAACCACGACCACCACCACCACCACCACCACCACCACCACCACCACCACCACCACCACCGTGACCACCAACCAACCAATCCCAAACCCCCAAAACAAAAAACGAAATCAAGGATGGACTGTCCAAATGCTATGCTCATTAGTCACGGCAAGGTTCTGGAGAGCCACAGACTCTCTCAGAATCAGAACGAAAAGCACGTAGGAAAAGGCTCTTCAGAGGAAGGTGGCATCTGGTGGTGGAAAAAATGAGAAAATATCATGTATAGTTTACTGTCAAATGCAAATCAAAAGCTACACACAGTAAACAATTGAATACTAGGAATTTTTTAAAAAGATATACACTGAGGAATTGAGGAATCCACTACATGGATTGTGAGATTAGTTAGGTCCATGGAGACTTAGTTTTATTTATTGATTTTTTTTTATATAAAAGAGATTTACACAGACACAGGAAACACTGTGATTTGAAGTGATGTCAGTGGATAACCCCTGCCCTTACCAAGAAAGCTACAACAATGTAGAAACCACGGTACAGCAATGTTTATATATATATATATGACCAGAAACAGCAGACAACAAGAAAAAAATTGCAGCAATAGGGTCAGACTTCCAATATGGACAAGGTATTTGGGGACATTCTAATGCCTAGAGTCTTTAGAGCAATGGTTCGTTCTCTGTTTAGAAAAATCAGAGTTTAACGGGAGCCTTGCCCTTAGCTGGAAGATAGGGCTTTTGGTCCAGCTGGGGAAGCAAACGGAAATCACACTCATAACCTCGGAGTCCTTTGAACTTCGGGTTAAACATTTCTCTTCCGGGTGCCCTCTTCAGCGAGCTATCCGCTGCCATTTCTCACTAGTGATGGAGATGTTGTGTTAAGTCAGTTCCTTTCCCAGAACTAAAACAGGAAAACAACCGGCCTTTCTATCCGTGTTGCATAAATATAAAAGAAATCTACTAGCAAATTGCATCTCCTTTCCTGGAGCTGCAAGGGGATCCAGACAGGGCGGGGTGAGTTAGACATGGCTTAGGACATGGCTGAGCTCAAGGCTGTCGCGGGGCTGCTAAACTGCACAGAGTGCCACTTGCAAAGTCCCTCTCTGCCCTATGGCGACAGATGGTCTTTCTTCTGCCTGTGTGCGAGGGGGGTGGGGAGTGGCCCTAACAATAAGCAGCAGTGGCCACTTGACAGCTCCCTGCTGCCAGGAATTTGCATGGCGGGCGCTTGCTGCCATCTGGAGAACTTCAGCTCATTGAGGAAGAACCGGTGTCTTCCTTGCAACCTAGTGGGTGTTGGGATCTGGGATCTGGACGCCCAAGGAAAGCAGAGAGCAAGAAGCAAATCCCCAGTGAGGCTTCTGCTGCCCTGGGGAAGTGGGACCGGACCTGCATGCTGGGCTGGCACTTCAGAATGGTTCAGGTCAGCCATGGTGTCGCCTTTGCAAGATGGGTTTGTTTATCCACCAGTAGTTGGCGGGGGACATGTGGCCTGGAGAAGAGGAAACCCAAACGTGTACCCCCTTTCCCATGACCTCCGGAGGAGAGTTCAGAGAGGCAAAAGGCTGACCATACACCCCAGGGATGCTTTTCTCAGACCACAGTGCTGTGCATTATAAACACATGTGCAACCCATTTAATTAAACACATAACAGCTGCTGAGATGTTTGCGCGTTTAAAAAGCAAAATGTATTCTCAGCGCATTTTTAAAAAAAATCAGTTTTATATGAGAAATACCAATGTAACTATGTGATCTCCTTTTTCGCCAAAAAATAAAAATTTCTCCAAAATGTGTTCAGTGGATATTTAAAATTTACTGGGATCAAAAAGGCAGCTTTAATAAAATAATATTTTGTTGGGAGAATGCATCCTATAGCTAAAACGAATTAACAGCAGCAGCCAAGGGGCTATATTTAATAGATAACTCTTATCTTCCAGAATCTCCAGCACTAAATAAATAAATAAATAAATAAATAAATAAATAAATAAATAAATAAATAAAAAGAAACAAATAACAACAGAAGAAAACAAACAAACACAATGAAGTTCCACATGGGAGAAAAAGAGACCCGACCTTGTATGTATTAATTATGGGCTAATGAGAGTAAATCTGTTTACTGATGCTGGGCTGGGATTTTCAGGTTGGAAACTGTATTATTTCTTTCAGCTGCTAACCCAGTTCCACTCTGAAGGAGGTGCCTGTCTTTTTTTTTTTTTTTTTTTTTTTTTGGTTCTTTTTTCGGAGCTGGGGACCGAGGTAAGCGCTCTACCACTGAGCTAAATCCCCAGCCCCGAGGAGCCTGTCTTTTAGCCTGAGTAGGAACACAGTTATTGCTGACAAACCTAAGGCCCACAGGCAGGGGTATTTGCAAATGGCATCTGGAATCCAAGAGGTAAACCATCACAATGGGATCAGCAAGTTCTCAGTAGCTGCCGTGTCTGGTCTCATCCAGACACTAAATTCTCTGAAGGTAGGGTTTAGGAGAGTGGCAGGCGAGCTTCGGGGCCCCATAAAGATGGCAGACAGGAGCACAGAATTTTCAAGTATTCAAGGCAGTTTTCTAATCAGCTGGAAGCTCTATCTGCAGTGTGTGGAAGTTAGGGCAGACTTGTTTACAGTTCTGTGGCATTCTTTCAGAGACTGAACTCGTTGCTCTGTGGTGGCTCAAGCTGGAAATTTATACTTCTTTAAAAACTTTTTATTTGAAACTATGTAGCCTTGGCTGTCCTGGAACTTGTATGTTGACCTGGCTGGTCTTAAGCTCAGAGATCTATCTGCCTCTGCCTCTAGAAAGCTAAGGTTAAAGGAGCTTGCCACCACAGCCTGAAAATTGATACTTTTGAGTCGAGTCAGACATAGTGGCATACCTGTTCAATCCTAGTACTTTGGAGGCAGGCAGATCTCCGTGAGTTGTGAGTTTGAGGCCAGCCTGGCCTGACTAGTGAGCCAAAGAGAATCTAGGTTACATAGAGAGACCGTATCTCAAATGAACAAACGAAAATCGTTTAAATGCAATTGACCTGCACATTTTAGGTAGAGTTAATGCCTTAATTTGGTATTGATGAGACTTATAAAAATAACTATGCACACCAATTATAAAATAGTGCTCTGTTATAGTATTTCATGAGCCACTCAGGTTTATGAGAGGGAGGCCTAGTGTTTGGGTGAGCAGACAGAGGCACCTAGGGTGTGACATTTAAGACTCAATCTGGTGCAAGACTGAGTCAGACTGAAACTTTCCTTGACCTCCTTGAATTGAACGTTCTGCAAAAGGTCACCATGGCTTAAAAACCTACTTACTTTCTGAACCTAAATTTATTAGTTGAATGGTCACCATGGGAACCATTTCAAAGCACATTGCTACCCAAGTGTATACATAGAATTAGGGCGCTAGTTAGCCAGGTGTATTTATGAGCCTTCACTCTGCAAAGATATTATGTGGCAGAAAAGAAAGAAAAGGTAATAGTTAATGGCTCAGTACTGGCACCAGTTAATCCACGGGGTAAAATAGCGTTTGTACATATTCCTTCCTTTAGGAAATATATTGACAGACTGTCCTTGAAAATTATTACTTTATTCTGTATACTTTCATAAAAGTTTAAATAAATTTTCCAGCATTCGAGCTCCTTAAAGAAGCATAGATGTTTCTCCCATCTAAACACTCCCAACCCTTTTCAGATTCACGATTGTACATTTTTCCATTCAGTAGGGGAAAGCACGAACCTATTATTATAATGATCACATATCTCCTGCTCTCATACACAGGTAGTACAGAAATTGAGGATATAATGCTTTTAGTCACTTTACGTGCTTTCCCAGTTTGAAAGATTTTATGCACTCACAGAAATGTTTTGCTATCTGGGTTGCATCTTTTTTGTTTGTTTTGTTTTGTTTTGTTTTGTTTTGTTTTTTGATATCTGAGGACGATGAGGAGGGCAACGAAATATGTCTCTAAAGCCAAGAAACTCAAGAAAATCATAATTTTAAGAAAAAAAAGAAATGGTGGCAGTGTTTAAATAGATTACATTTCATCTGGCTGCCCTTAATTACAGCCACCCGCCCACAAGCTGTTGCAAAGGTCCCCTGGAGACGACTTCTAAGCTATTTCTGGGCTCTTCAGAGGAGAAGCTATGAGAATGTCTTTTTCATGCTCTTCTCTTTAAACTTTCATTTTCAATAGCCCACAATTAGCTCCCTGGAATGAGGATGCATATTGGGCTAAATATGCAGGGGTCATAATTTTCTGACCTACGTCCTTCTTCACATCCAAATAATGTGGAACGAACTCATTCCAGATCCTGTCAGTCTGCTGAGCTAATTCACAGCGACATCTTCTCAGCTCTCTTGAGTTCAAAGCGTCCTGTGATTTTTTTAAAGTAGCAATTTCCTATTTGAAGGAATCCATTTCCGTGCCAACGGGCATGTTGGAGGAGAGGAATTGTTCTCCCCACCGGTCGGTAACATGAAGAAAGTTTAGCTCTGGGATGAGCAGACAGAGCAAAGGTAGACAACACTTCAGTGCGGAGAGAATGGATTGGGTGGTTAAAGGGAAGCTGGGTGTACCTCCTTTGAAGAATGCCCTTTATTGATGGGACTGATTTTGTTAGTTTTCTCATTCTGCAGATTACCACGGAAGTTTTATGTTTATCAGAAAATTCTAACTGGTAGTCTCATTTGCTTGTGGCTTCCTTCCAAATAAGAAATATCTTGGTTTTGTTCTCTATTTTTTTTTAGAGTAAATTTCTGTATCTTCCTCTTGGCACCATATGTCTATTTGAGAAGTAGAGGGCTTCTAAGATCCCTCCAATGGCCTTTATGTTTGCCAGAGGGCAGCATGTGACACTCTCCCATCTGGCATGCAAGTTGCCACTTGGCTGCCACCTGTGTTGTGCTGAGGACTCTTGTCACTCCTCCACCATCCAGGGCTGTGGGACTCGAGTCCCTTCAGACTTCTCCTGCCTGCTACTTCTCCTCCAATGGCAGATGTTGGGGTGGGGAACACATGGAGAGCCAAGCATTTGCTATTACCAGTTTGGCAGAGATTCAAATTCTTCTCCATCAGCAAAATATAAGAATATTGGTGATGCCTGACGCTGAGTTGAGTGTACAAGCATATCTCCCTTTTTTTCTCCCCATTTCATAGCTCTCTTCATGTTATGGAAACCACCTCAGTGTGATTCCTTGCCCTCTTTTGGTATACTATCCTGTTAGAGTCATATTGTTCACAAAGCTCCCTATCCCCACTCCTTTCTGAAGAGGGGTGTGTGTATGTGTGTGTGTGTGTGTGTGTGTGTGTGTGTGTTGTCCCTTCAATAAAGAAGAGAGTTGACTCATGCTGTCTTTAATCAGCTATGCTCCGGTGCTTGCTGAAGTGCTGTTGGTCTTTGGACATGCAAACCTTTGCCTATCAAGCTATTGCAGTCTGAGTACCAAAACAGAGCCAGTAGAACCAATATACACAAAGACTACCATGAACATAGGCTGAAAATGTGAATGGCTTTGATCACCATAATGAATAGAGGATAGCTTAAGAATTCTAAACTCATGGTAGTATTTTGGTTAGAAGTAACTTAATGTTATTCGTTTATTTTACAAATAGTGGAACTGGAGGCATCCCATAGCTTGGCTATATATTCTTTATAAGTTGCTGCTATTCAAGTAAATTGATACTCAATTGAAACACATGTCAAGCATTTATTGCTAGAAGCATTTGGAGTTTATGTATAAGTTGTTGATAATATACCCTTTCAGTCTTGGTAATCTTAGGACCAAATCATTTCATTTGAGTGAGAACACATGGATGTTGAGATGTTTGACACACCAAGAAAATGCTAACTCCTAGTACTTGAAAGTTCATGACAATAGCTTTAGATAGAATGTTCTACATAACCATAACTATTAACTTATTTAACATGCACTTAGCATTTCTTTTAAAAAATTTCAAACACTAGGCGTTAGGAATGTGCTAAGGAGAAAAACAAGATTCTTGATGTTTAAAATGAGTGGCTTGTGTTTTGATTTTATTGGCCAATGAATATGATGTGAACATAAATCCAATTTTTACTTTGCTTTTTAATTTTTGTTTGTTTTAGTTTTACTATTTTGTAACGATCATCCTTACAAAATGTTTGTATAATATACCCAAGCATATTAGTTAGAAGGCAGTTGGCTGTGAGTGAAAGAAATGTCAATTAGATTCAAGGTGGCTTAAATAATAAAATCTATTGGCTCAGTAGTGAGAAATGCCAGCTGGAGGGTGGCTTCCAGTGTGGCATAATCAGTGCTCCAGGTCTACTGCTCCCAGACTCCTACAGCTCCATCCAATTCCAGGCATGTACCATGTTAGTCCCTGGCAGGCTTCTCTCATGGTTGCAAAATGAAGATGAGGAAAAACCAGAGAATGCTGCAGTCTCTACTGTGGAGGAGAAAAGGAATATTCTTATCTTAGGATACAAAGGGATATTCTGGAGATGACTCAGACTAACTTTGATTAGATCACATATGTAGACCTCAACCAATTCCGGGAGCAGAAGGAACAGAAGGTATAATTTGATTCAAAACCATTTTGAAGCCTAAAATTGGAGAGGGAAGTAGAACGAGAATTGCTCAAAGTAGTTTAGCTGGAGGAGGACAAGCAGATACTTGAATCAAATCTGAGTACTGCTTAAGGGTAGAACATGGATACTAGACATCAGACAGCAAAAACATCAACTACTTATCAAATAGTTTTTTTTGGGGGGGGGGTAGAGCTACATTAGGTCTTATGGTATTGTTAGTTATTACTCATAGAAATTAGTCACTAATCTCAAAATCAGCTTCCATCAAGAAAGTGTCTGGAGTGAGGAAAGAATGAAGGCATAAACATTCATCTCAAAAAGGCAAAAAGAAATGTCTGTAAAACAAGCCAAAGGAAAGTAGATGAAAGCAGCTAATAAGAAGAAGAGCAGAAATTAATTAGCGAGAGAAAAGAGCAATCCCCCTTTAAGGCCATGTAGGTGATGTTCTCCAAACCAACTTTGTTCACTGAGAAAAACTTAAGTGACCTAGATAACAGAAGCAGCAACAGTCCACTGTGAAGGTGTGTGAGAGCTACTGAGGGGCAAGGACTCTTAGAGAATAGGGCAGGCACCACAGGTCAGCTCTTAGAGAATAGGGCGCCACAGGCAGGCTTTACACTAGAGAGCTTTTCCTGCTTTAAATTACTCATCACTTATAAACACTGTGATAGGGAAAAAGCTAAAGAGTTCTCAGAAGTCCTCATTGGAGCAGGCAGGGGAGGAGGAAGCATTTGGCAGTCTTGATGTGCTAACAGCTCAAAGTAAAGTAGGGAAGCAACAGAAGAAGAGTGTCTCTGGTAAACACTCTCATCTTCAACTGGGCTGTTTCCCAAAACCTCACTCACACCCTCCTAGAGAGAGACTAGTTCACTCAGGGAAAACCACACCAACTTTGAGCCATCTCAGCCATTTGAGAATGCAACACTCTTGCTTCAACGCTCAGGCAAAGTTAAATCTCTGTGAAGACAGAAAACACTACCCACGGCTTCAAATTCTCTTTTTATATGTCATGGTCAAAACAAAACAAAACAAAACAAAAAAAAAAAGAAAAAAAGAAAAGAAAAGAAAAGAGAGATGTCCATTTAGAACAGACTGCTAGAGAAACAATTTGAACATGCTAAAATGAGACAGATCCAAATATTGGCATTGTGTCTTTTGTATGGCATACATAGGGTGGCCAACTATTGCACTTTATCAGGGCCTTCTTGATGTTTTTTCTCTCTCAGAAATATGCCTCACAAACTTTTATATCCCTGGGCAAAGAAGGAAAGCTGCTCACTTAAGTTTGGGAGGAAAGCCACAATAATACTATCACAAATATGTCAGGGAAAATATGCACTTCTGGTTTCTGCCTGTACCTGGAGCTGACCTGGTCTCACAGCTCTCTGTACCAAGATCCCTCTGGGAGAAAGACAGTCTTCAGGAGTGCTGACACATAGGCTTACAGGAGGATCAAGCTACTGTCAAAGACAACAAGACCAGCTAACACCAGAGACAGCCTAATGGAGAGAGGCAAGCATAGGAACCTAAGCAACAGAAACCAAGACTATTTGACATCACCAGAGCCCAGTTCTCCCACCAAAGCAAATATTAGATACCCCAACACATCAGAAAAAACAAGATTTGGATTTAAAATCACATCTCATGGTGAGGATAGAGGACTTTAAGAAGGGCATAAATAAATCCCTTAAAGAAATACAGGACAACACAGGTAGAGCCCTTAAAGAGGAAACACAAAAATCTCTTAAAGAATTACAGGAAAACACAACCTGTAGGGGAAGGAATTGAACAAAACTATCCAGAATTTAAACATGGAAATAGAAACAATAAAGAAATCATAAAGGGAGACAACCCTGGAGATAGAAAACCTAGGAAAGAGATCAGGAGTCATAGACACAAGCATCACCAACAGAATACAAGAGATATAAGAGAGAACCTCAGGGGCAGAAGATACCATAGAAAACATTGACACAACCATCAAAGAAAATGTAAAATGC
Source organism: Rattus norvegicus (assembly GCF_021556685.1). Lineage (NCBI taxonomy): Eukaryota > Metazoa > Chordata > Mammalia > Rodentia > Muridae > Rattus > Rattus norvegicus. The sequence goes on from NC_141553.1 coordinate 44,282,198, forward strand.
AAAAAGCTCCTAACCCAAAACATCCAGGAAATCCAGGACACAATGAAAAGGTCAAATTTAAGGATAATAGGTATGGAAGAGAGCAAAGATTCCTAACTTAAAGGGCCACTAAATATCTTCAACAAATTATAGAAAAACTTCTCTAACCTAAAGAAAGAGATGCCCATAGAAGAAGCCAACAGAATTCCAAACAGATTGGACCAGAAAAGAAATTCCTCCCATCACATAATAGTCACAATACCAATACACAAAACAAAGAACATTAAAAGCAGTAAGAGAAAAAGGTCAAGTAACATATAAAGGCAGACCTATCAGAATTATACCAGACTTCTCACCAGAGACTATGAAAGCCAGAAGATCCTGGACTGATGTCATACAGACCCTAAGAGAACACAAATGCCAGTCCAGGTTACTGTATCCAGCAAAGCTCTCAATTAACATAGATGGAGAAACCAAGATATTCCATGACAAAACCTAATTTATACAATATCTTTGCACAAACCCAGCCCTACAAAGGATAATAGAAGGAAACTCCAACACAAGGAGGGAAACTACACCCAAGAAAAAGCAAGAAAGTAAACTTGCAAAAAACCAAAAAGAAAGAACCACACAAACATAATTCAACCTCTAACAACAAAAATGACAGGAAACAACAATCACTATTCTTTAACATCTCTTAATATCAACGGACTCAATTTTGCAATAAAAAGACAGAGACTAACAGACTAGATACAGGAAAAGGACCCAGCATTTTGCTGCATAGAGGAAACACACCTTAGTGACAAAGACAGACACTAACTCACAGTAAAAGACTGGAAAACATTTTTCCAAGCAAACAGTTCCAAGAAGCAAGCTGGAGTAACCATTGTAATATCGATTAAAATCGACTTTCAACCAAAAGTGATCAAAAAGGAAGGACAGTTCATATTCATCAAAGGAAAAATCCACCAAGATGAACTCTCAATCCTGAATATTTATGCTCCAAAAGCAAGGGCACCTGCATTCATAAAAGAAATCTTACTAAAGTTCAAAGCATACACTGCATCTCACACAATAATAGTAGGAGATTTCAACACCTCACTCTCATCAATGTACAGGTCATGGAGACAGAACTAAACAAATATAAAGAAACTAACAGAAGTTATGAGCCAAATGATTTAACAGATATCTATAGAACATTTCATCCTAAAACAAAGAAATATAATTTCTTTTTTGTACCTCATGGTACCTTCTCCAAAATTGACCATATAATTTGTCACAAAACAGGTCTCAACAGATATAAGGAGATTGAGATAATCCCATTCATCCTATTAGAACATGACGGAATAAGGCTGGTTTTCAGTAACAAGAAAAATGACAGATAGCCCATATACACGTAGAAGTTGAACAGCGTTTTACTCAATGATAACCTGGTCAAGGAAGAAAGAAAAAAAGAAATTAAAAATATTTCAGAATTTAATGAAAATGAAGGCACAATGTACCCAATGTACCCATCTGGAATGTAAGTAAAACATATCCAATAAAAAATTAAAGAAAATATGCAGGAACTTATGAGGAAACCTGCAAAATTTTACTGAGCATTATAAACGCACTTTTTTTTTTACATTTTAACTTTTTACTATTGTGTGTGTGGGTGTGGCGACACATATGTGACATGCACATATGTTTAGGTTAGGGGATACCTTCCATTGCTGGCTCCTTAAACTTAGGCTCCCATGCTTGCTCTGCAAGTGCTCTCTCCACTGAGCAATCCTACCAATCCTAGGTTCTAATTCACGGAGCATGACTTAACAGCACAAAAGTGGCTAGAATAAACAGTTTCAAATATGCAAAGTTTCCTGAATTAATCACTGATGCCAATGCAATTCTGATGAAGATTTAATTGGATTAAAAATTTAAGTATCTCTAAATAGTATATAAATCATACTACATGTCAATTCAGGTGGGAAAAGGAACTAGCAAAATGCTCTGGGTGCCGAGGGGGATCTGAGCTCTTCAGCTGCGTGCTGACAGGAACATGAGAAAGGTAGAGCTAACTGGCAGATTCTCCAGAAGTCAGGCCAGCCTGGCCTTCAAAAAAGAAGAAAACTCGTTCAACTAATTGGTTATAACATTTAATAGAAACAGATAGACTCGTACTTAAACCAAGCAGAATAGCAGAAGTAGACTGATTTACTTACATGTAAACAAAGGCCTACCTTATCTCTATCCTTCACAAAAGAGCAAAGAAGGAAGGCAAATCAAATAATCTTTTAAAGTAATATACCAAATAATTTCAAGGAAACATTGGGCTGTTTGATTGCACACATAAGAATTAAGAGCGTTTGTAGGTCTAAAACAACCAGATGCACACACACACCATAAACCATATGCAGCCATTAACTATGCTCAATTAAGTATTTTTATTCAAATCAATTATGACAAGTTTTTATACTCTCGATTCATAGATAGCATTTATAATTTTAAATTGCACACATTGCGATGTAGATGAAAGGCATACTACGCTGGGAATGAAGAAACAACAACCAATCAGAACACTTAAGGAAACATGCTCAACATTGCTGGTAATTAGAGAGCAGGAACATTAATGAGGTGATGCGGCTTGCATGAATCCAGAGAGGAATAATTCAGTTCTTACAGAACACGGTGACGTCACAGCCGCCATAGCTGTGCTTCAGTGAGCATTCGCTTTTTAACCGTGGCAGTTTGGTGCTGCTTGTCCACGCACATGTCGGTTCCCACTGTTCTTCTCGTCTGCCGAGCCGGGGATGTTTTTGAAATTACATATTTGACAAAAGTTAATGGAAATGGAGAAACGAGAAATATCTGCCGCTATCCACGAAAAATATCTCAAATTAAAGCAATGGAGAGAAGGAGAGCCACCGTGTGATGTTTCCAAAACATGCTCCATTTGTCTCCATTATTTGCCTGTTACATTTAAGTCGAGCTGCCCAATTCACTCTACTCAATAAGGACATTATTGAAAAAATATGGTAATAGGGCTGCCTTAAAATGACAAAAATAATCATGAATTTTATGATCTCAGTCTTTTTCAAAATTTATTGGATATATTCTTTATTTACATTTCAAAAGTTATTCCCTTTCCTGGTTTCCTATCCGTAAGAACCCCTATCCCCTTCCTGTCCCCTTCTTCTATAAGGCTTTTCCCCTCCCCACACCCCCCCCCCACATTCCCCTACACTGGGAGTCTGTCTGTTTATATAAAGACAAAATCTCCCTATTTAGCTTAGGCTGGCCTTATGTTCATGGCAGACCTCTCTGCCTCAGTCTCTCAGACCTAGGATTATAATAAGTGTGAACCACCATGTCCTTATAGGAATTCTATACTTTTGAAACTCTAATGGTGTATTGCTTTTTTTTTTATTAACTTGAGTATTTCTTATTTACATTTCAAGTGTTATTCCCTTTCCCGGTTTCCGGGCAAACATCCCCCAGCCCCTCCCTCTCCCCTTCTTTATGGGTGTTCCCTTCCCCGTCCTACCCCCATTGCCGCCCTCCCCCCAACAATCACGTTCACTGGGGGTTCAGTCTTAGCAGGACCCAGGGCTTCCCCTTCCACTGGTGCTCTTACTAGGATATTCATTGCTACCTATGAGGTCAGAGTCCAGGGTCAGTCCATGTATAGTCTTTAGGTAGTGGCTTAGTCCCTGGAAGCTCTGGTTGCTTGGCATTGTTGTTCATATGGGGTCTCGAGCCCCTTCAAGCTTTCCAGTTCTTTCTCTGATTCCTTCAACGGGGGTCCTGTTCTCAGTTCAGTGGTTTACTGCTGGCATTTGCCTCTGTATTTGCTGTATTCTGTCTGTGTCTCTCAGGAGAGATCTATATCCGGCTCCTATCTGCCTGCCTTCTTTGCTTCGTCCATCTTGTCTAATTGGGTGGCTGTATATGTATGGGCCACATGTGGGGCAGGCTCTGAATGGGTGTTCCTTCTGTGTCTGTTTTAATCTTTGCCTCTCTCTTCCCTGCCAAGGGTATTCTTGTTCCCCTTTTAAAGAAGGAGTGAAGCATTCACATTTTGATCATCGGTCTTGAGTTTCATGTGTTCTAGGCATCTAGGGTAATTCAAGCATTTGGGCTAATAGCCACTTATCAATGAGTGCATACCATGTGTGTTTTTTCTGTGATTAGGTTACCTCACTCAGGATGATATTTTTCAGTTCCAAACATTTGCCTATGAATTTCACAAAGGCATTGTTTTTGATAGCTGAGTAATATTCCATTGTGTAGATGTACCACATTTTCTGTATCCATTCCTCTGTTGAAGGGCATCAGGGTTCTTTCCAGCTTCTGGCTATTATAAATAAGGCTGCAATGAACATAGTGGAGCACGTGTCTTTTTTATATGTTGGGGCATCTTTTGGGTATATGCCCAAGAGAGGTATAGCTGGATCCTCAGGGAGTTCAATGTCCAATTTTCTGAGGAACCTCCAGACTGATTTCCAGAATGGTTGTACCAGTCTGCAATCTACAACAATGGAGGAGTGTTCCTCTTTCTCCGCATCCTCGCCAGCATTTGCTGTCACCTGAGTTTTTGATCTTAGCCATTCTCACTGGTTTGACGTGAAATCTCAGGGTTGTTTTGATTTGCATTTCCCTTATGACTAAAGATGTTGAACATTTCTTTAGGTGTTTCTCAGCCATTCGGCATTCCTCAGCTGTGAATTCTTTGTTTAGTTCTGAACCCCATTTTTTAATAGGGTTATTTGTCTCCCTGCGGTCTAACTTCTTGAGTTCTTTGTATATTTTGGATATAAGGCCTCTGTCTGTTATAGGATTGGTAAAGATCTTTTCCCAATCTGTTGGTTGCCATTTTGTCTTAACCACAGTGTCCTTTGCCTTACAGTAGCTTTGCAGTTTTATGAGATCCCATTTATCGATTCTTGATCTTAGAGCATAAGCCATTGGTGTTCTGTTCAGGAAATTTTTTCCAGTGCCCATGTGTTCGGGATGCTTCCCTAGTTTTTCTTCTATTAGTTTGAGTGTATCTGGTATGATGTGGAGGTCCTTGATCCACTTGGACTTAAACTTTGTACAGGGTGATAAGCCTGGATCAATCTGCATTCTTCTACATGTTGCCCTCCAGTTGAACCAGCACCATTTGCTGAAAATGCTATCTTTTTTCCATTTGATGGTTTTGGCTCCTTTGTCAAAAATCAAGTGCCCATAGGTGTGTGGGTTCATTTCTGGGTCTTCGATTCTGTTCCATTGGTCTATCTGTCTGTCTCTGTACCAATACCATGCAGTTTTTATCACTATTGCTCTGTAATACTGCTTGAGTTCAGGGATAGTGATTCCCTCGAAGTCCTTTTATTGTTGAGGATAGTTTTAGCTATCCTGGTTTTTTTGTTATTCCAGATGAATTTGCAAATTGTTCTGTCTAACTCTTTGAAGAATTGGATTGGTATTTTGATGGGGATTGCATTGAATCTGTAGATCGCTTTTGGTAAAATGGCCATTTTTACTATATTAATCCTGCCAATCCATGAGCATGGGAGATCTTTCCATCTTCTGAGGTCTTCTTCAATTTCTTTCTTCAGAATCTTGAAGTTCTTATTGTACAGATCTTTTACTTGCTTGGTTAAAGTCACACCGAGGTACTTTATATTATTTGGGTCTATTATGAAGGGTGTTGTTTCCCTAATTTCTTTCTCGGCTTGTTTCTGTTTTGTGTAGAGGAAGGCTACTGATGTATTTGAGTTAATTTTATACCCAGCCACTTTGCTGAAGTTGATTATCAGCTTTAGTAGTTCTCTGGTGGAACTTTTGGGATCACTTATATATACTATCATATCATCTGTGAATAGTGATATTTTGACTTCTTATTTTCTAATCTGTATCCCCTTGACCTCCTTTTGTTGTCTGATTGCTCTGGCTAGAACTTCAAGAACTATATTGAATAAGTAGGGAGAGAGTGGGCAGCCTTGACTAGTCCCTGATTTTAGTGGGATTGCTTCAAGTTTCTCTCCATTTAGTTTAATGTTAGCAACTGGTTTGCTGTATATGGCTTTTACTATGTTTAGGTATGGGCCTTGAATTCCTATTATTTCCGGGACTTTTATCATGAAGGGGTGTTGAATTTTGTCAAATGCTTTCTCAGCATCTAATGAAATGATCATGTGGTTTTGTTCTTTCAGTTTGTTTATATAATGGATCATGTTGATGGTTTTCCGTAAGTTAAACCATCCCTGCATGCCTGGGATGAAGCCTACTTGATCGTGGTGGATGATTGCTTAGATGTGCTCTTGGATTCGGTTTGCCAGAATTTTATTGAGTATTTTTGCGTCGATATTCATAAGGGAAATTGGTCTGAAGTTCTCTTTCTTTGTTGTGTCTTTGTGTGGTTTAGGTATAAGAGTAATTGTGGCTTCAGAGAAGGAATTCGGTAGTGCTCCATCTGTTTCAATTTTGTGGAAAAGTTTGGATAATATTGGTATGAGGTCTTCTATGAAGGTCTGATAGAATTCTGCACTAAACCCGTCTGGACCTGGGCTCTTTTTGGTTGGGAGACCTTTAATGACTGCTTCTATTTCCTTAGGAGTTATGGGGTTGTTTAACTGGTTTATCTGTTCCTGATTTAACTTCGGTACCTGGTATCTGTCTAGGAAATTGTCCATTTCCTGCAGATTTTCAAGTTTTGTTGAAATAGGCTTTTATAGTAAGATCTGATGATTTTTTGAATTTCCTCTGAATCTGTAGTTATTTCTCCCTTTTCATTTCTGATTTTGTTAATTTGGACACACTCTCTGTGTCCTCTCGTTAGTCTGGCTAAGGTTTTATCTATCTTGTTGATTTTCTCAAAGAACCAACTTTTGGTTCTGTTGATTCTTTCTATGGTCCTTTTTGACCTGGTTGATTTCAGCTCTGAGTTTGATTATTTCCTGCCTTCTACTCCTCCTGGGTGTATTTGCTTCTTTTTGTTCTAGAGCTTTTAGGTGTACAGTCAAGCTGCTGACATATGCTCTTTCCTGTTTCTTTCTGCAGGCACTCAGAGCTATGAGTTTTCCTCTTAGCACAGCTTTCATTGTGTCCCATAAGTTTGGGTATGTTGTACCTTCATTTTCATTAAATTCTAAAAAGTTTTTAATTCCTTTCTTTGTTTCTTCCTTGACCAGGTTATCACTGAGTAGAGCATTGTTCAATTTCCACGTATATGTGGGCATTCCTCCTTGATTGTTATTGAAGACCAGTTTTAGGCCGTGGTGGTCTGATAGCACGCATGTGATTATTTCTATCTTTCTGTACCTGTTGAGGCCCGTTTTTTGACCAATTATATGGTCAATTTTGGAGAAAGTACCATGAGGAGCTGAGAAGAAGGTATATCCTTTTGCTTTAGGATAGAATGTTCTATAAATATCCGTTAAGTCCATTTGGCTCATGACTTCTCTTAGTCTGTCTACATCTCTGTTCAATTTCTGTTTCCATGATCTGTCCATTGATGAGAGTGGGGTGTTGAAATCTCCCACTATTATTGTGTGAGGTGCAATGTGTGTTTTGAGCTTTAGTAAGGTTTCTTTTACGTATGTAGGTGCCCTTGTATTTGGGGCATAGATATTTAGGATTGAGAGTTCATCTTGGTGGATTTTTCCTTTGATGAATATGAAGTGTCCTTCCTTATCTTTTTTGATGACTTTTAATTGAAAATTGATTTTATTTTATATTAGAATGGCTACTCCAGCTTGCTTCTTCCGACCATTTGCTTGGAAAATTGTTTTCCAGCCTTTCACTCTGAGGTAGTGTCTGTCTTTGTCTCTGAGGTGTGTTTCCTGTAGGCAGCAGAATGCAGGGTCCTCGTTGCATATCCAGTTTGTTAATCTATGTCTTTTTATTGGGGAGTTGAGGCCATTGATGTTGAGAGATATTAAGGAATAGTGATTATTGCTTCCCGTTATATTCATATTTGGATGTGAGGTTATGTTTGTGTGCTTTCATTCTCTTTGTTTTGTTGCCAAGACGATTAGTTTCTTGCTTCTTCTAGGGTATAGCTTGCCTCCTTATGTTGGGCTTTACCATTTATTATCCTTTGTAGTGCTGGATTTGTAGAAAGATATTGTGTAAATTTGGTTTTGTCATGGAATATCTTGGTTTCTCCATCTATGTTAATTGAGAGTTTTGTAGGATACAGTAACCTGGGCTGGCATTTGTGTTCTCTTAGGGTCTGTATGACATCAGTCCAGGATCTTCTGGCCTTCATAGTTTTTGGCGAGAAGTCTGGTGTGATTCTGATAGGTCTGCCTTTATATGTTACTTGACCTTTTTCTCTTACTGCTTTTAATATACTTTCTTTATTTTGTGCGTTTGGTGTTTTGACTATTATGTGACGGGAGGTGTTTCTTTTCTGGTCCAATCTATTTGGAGTTCTGTAGGCTTCTTGTATGCCTATGGGTATCTCTTTTTTTAGATTAGGGAAGTTTTCTTCTATGATTTTGTTGAAGATTTTACTGGTCCTTTGAGCTGGGAGTCTTCACTCTCTTCTATACCTATTATCCTTAGGTTTGATCTTCTCATTGAGTCCTGGATTTCCTGTATGTTTTGGACCAGTAGCTTTTTCTGCTTTACATTATCTTTGACAGTTGAGTTGATGATTTCTATGGAATCTTCTGCTCCTGAGATTCTCTCTTCTATCTCTTGTATTCTGTTGGTGAAGCTTGTATCTACGGCTCCTTGTCTCTTCTTTTGGTTTTGTATATCCAGGATTGTTTCCATGTGTTCTTTCTTGATTGCTTCTATTTCCTTTTTTTTTTTTTTTTTATTAACTTGAGTATTTCTTATATACATTTCGAGTGTTATTCCCTTTCCCGGTTTCCGGGCAAACATCCCCCTCCCCCCTCCCCTTCCTTATGGGTGTTCCCCTCCCAACCCTCCCACCATTGCCGCCCTCCCCCCTTAGACTAGTTCACTGGGGGTTCAGTCTTAGCAGGACCCAGGGCTTCCCCTTCCACTGGTGCTCTTACTAGGATATTCATTGCTACCTATGGGGTCAGAGTCCAGGGTCAGTCCATGTATAGTCTTTAGGTAGTGGCTTAGTCCCTGGAAGCTCTGGTTGCTTGGCATTGTTGTACTTTTGGGGTCTCGAGCCCCTTCAAGCTCTTCCAGTTCTTTCTCTGATTCCTTCAATAGGGGACCTATTCTCAGTTCAGTGGTTTGCTGCTGGCATTCGCCTCTGTATTTGCTGTATTCTGGCTGTGTCTCTCAGGAGCGATCTACATCCGGCTCCTGTCGGTCTGCACTTCTTTGCTTCATCCATCTAGTCCAATTGGGTGGCTGTATATGTATGGGCCAAATGTGGGACAGGCTCTGAATGGGTGTTCCTTCAGTCTCTGTTTTAATCTTTGCCTCTCCCTTCCCTGCCAAGGGTATTCTTTTTCCTCATTTAAAGAAGGAGTGAAGCATTCACATTTTGATCATCCGTCTTGAGTTTCGTTTGTTCTAGGGATCTAGGGTAATTCAAGCATTTGGGCTAATAGCCACTTATCAATGAGTGCATACCATGTATGTCTTTCTGTGATTGGGTTAGTTCACTCAGGATGATATTTTCCAGTTCCAACCATTTGCCTACGAATTTCATAAACTCGTTGTTTTTGATAGCTGAGTAGTATTCCATTGTGTAGATGTACCACATTTTCTGTATCCATTCCTCTGTTGAAGGGCATCTGGGTTCTTTCCATTTTCTGGCTATTATAAATAAGGCTACAATGAACATAGTGGAGCACGTGTCTCTTTTATATGTTGAGGCATCTTTTGGGTATATGCCCAAGAGAGGTATAGCTGGATCCTCAGGCAGTTCAATGTCCAATTTTCTGAGGAACCTCCAGACTGATTTCGAGAATGGTTTTACCAGTCTGCAATCCCACCAACAATGGAGGAGTGTTCCTCTTTCTCCACAACCTCGCCAGCATCTGCTGTCACCTGAGTTATTGATCTTAGCCATTCTCACTGGTGTGAGGTGAAATCTCAGGGTTGTTTTGATTTGCATTTCCCTTATGACTAAAGATGTTGAACATTTCTTTAGGTGTTTCTCAGCCATTCGGCATTCTTCAGCTGTGAATTCTTTGTTTAGCTCTGAACCCCATTTTTTAATAGGGTTATTTGTTTCCCTGCGGTCTAACTTCTTGAGTTCTTTGTATATTTTGGATATAAGGCCTCTATCTGTTGTAGGGTTGGTAAAGATCTTTTCCCAATCTGTTGGTTGCCATTTTGTCCTAACCACAGTGTCCTTTGCCTTACAGAAGCTTTGCAGTTTTATGAGATCCCATTTGTCGATTCTTGATCTTAGAGCATAAGCCATTGGTGTTTTGTTCAGGAAATTTTTTCCAGTGCCCATGTGTTCCAGATGCTTCCCTAGTTTTTCTTCTATTAGTTTGAGTGTGTCTGGTTTGATGTGGAGGTCCTTGATCCACTTCGACTTAAGCTTTGTACAGGGTGATAAGCATGGATCGATCTGCATTCTTCTACATGTTGCCCTCCAGTTGAACCAGCACCATTTGCTGAAAATGCTATCTTTTTTCCATTGGATGGTTTTGGCTCCTTTGTCAAAAATCAAGTGACCATAGGTGTGTGGGTTCATTTCTGGGTCTTCAATTCTATTCCATTGGTCTATCTGTCTGTCTCTGTACCAATACCATGCAGTTTTTATCACTATTGCTCTGTAATACTGCTTGAGTTCAGGGATAGTGATTCCCCCTGAAGTCCTTTTATTGTTGAGGATAGCTTTAGCTATCCTGGGTTTTTTGTTATTCCAGATGAATCTGCAAATTGTTCTGTCTAACTCTTTGAAGAATTGGATTGGTATTTTGATGGGGATTGCATTGAATCTGTAGATTGCTTTTGGTAAAATGGCCATTTTTACTATATTAATCCTGCCAATCCATGAGCATGGGAGATCTTTCCATCTTCTGAGGTCTTCTTCAATTTCTTTCTTCAGTGTCTTGAAGTTCTTATTGTACAGATCTTTTACTTGCTTGGTTAAAGTCACACCGAGGTACTTTATATTATTTGGGTCTATTATGAAGGGTGTCGTTTCCCTAATTTCTTTCTCGGCTTGTTTCTCTTTTGTATAGAGGAAGGCAACTGATTTATTTGAGTTAATTTTATACCCAGCCACTTTGCTGAAGTTGTTTATCAGCTTTAGTAGTTCTCTGGTGGAACTTTTGGGATCACTTAAATATACTATCATATCATCTGCAAATAGTGATATTTTGACCTCTTCTTTTCCGATCTGTATCCCTTTGATCTCCTTTTGTTGTCTGATTGCTCTGGCTAGAACTTCAAGAACTATATTGAATAAGTAGGGAGAGAGTGGGCAGCCTTGTCTAGTCCCTGATTTTAGTGGGATTGCTTCAAGTTTCTCTCCATTTAGTTTAATGTTAGCAACTGGTTTGCTGTATATGGCTTTTACTATGTTTAGGTATGGGCCTTGAATTCCTATTCTTTCCAGGACTTTTATCATGAAGGGGTGTTGAATTTTGTCAAATGCTTTCTCAGCATCTAATGAAATGATCATGTGGTTCTGTTCTTTCAGTTTGTTTATATAATGGATCACGTTGATGGTTTTCCGTATATTAAACCATCCCTGCATGCCTGGGATGAAGCCTACTTGATCATGGTGGATGATTGTTTTGATGTGCTCTTGAATTCGGTTTGCCAGAATTTTATTGAGTATTTTTGCGTCGATATTCATAAGGGAAATTGGTCTGAAGTTCTCTTTCTTTGTTGTGTCTTTGTGTGGTTTAGGTATAAGAGTAATTGTAGATTCGTAGAAGGAATTCGGTAGGGCTCCATCTGTTTCAATTTTGTGGAATAGTTTGGATAAAATTGGTATGAGGTCTTCTATGAAGGTTTGATAGAATTCTGCACTAAACCCATCTGGACCTGGGCTCTTTTTGGTTGGGAGACCTTTAATGACTGCTTCTATTTCCTTAGGAGTTATGGGGTTGTTTAACTGGTTTATCTGTTCCTGATTTAACTTTGATACCTGGTATCTGTCTAGGAAATTGTCCATTTCCTGAAGATTTTCAAATTTTGTTGAATACAGGTTTTTATAGTAAGATCTGATGATTTTTTGAATTTCCTCTGAATCTGTAGTTATTTCTCCCTTTTCATTTCTGATTTTGTTAATTTGGATGCACTCTCTGTGTCCTCTCGTTAGTCTGGCTAAGGGTTTATCTATCTTGTTGATTTTCTCAAAGAACCAACTTTTGGTCCTGTTGATTCTTTCTATGGTCCTTTTTGTTTCTACTTGGTTGATTTCAGCTCTGAGTTTGATTATTTCCTGCCTTCTACTCCTCCTGGGTGTATTTGCTTCTTTTTGTTCTAGAGCTTTTAGGTGTGCTGTCAAGCTGCTGACATATGCTCTTTCCTGTTTCTTTCTGCAGGCACTCAGAGCTATGAGTTTTCCTCTTAGCACAGCTTTCATTGTGTCCCATAAGTTTGAGTATGTTGTATCTTCATTTTCATTAAATTCTAAAAAGTTTTTAATTTCTTTCTTTATTTCTTCCTTGACCAGGTTATCATTGAGTAGAGCATTGTTCAATTTCCACGTATATGTGGGCATTCTTCCCTTATTGTTATTGAAGACCAGTTTTAGGCCGTGGTGGTCTGATAGCACGCATGGGATTATTTCTATCTTTCTGTACCTGTTGAGGCCCGTTTTTTGACCAATTATATGGTCAATTTTGGAGAAAGTACCAAGAGGAGCTGAGAAGAAGGTATATCCTTTTGCTTTAGGATAGAATGTTCTATAAATATCCGTTAAGTCCATTTGGCTCATGACTTCTCTTAGTCTGTCGACATCACTGTTTAATTTCTGTTTCCATGATCTGTCCATTGATGAGAGTGGGGTGTTGAAATCTCCCACTATTATTGTGTGAGGTGCAATGTGTGTTTTGAGCTTTAGTAAGGTTTCTTTTACGTATGTAGGTGCCCTTGTATTTCGGGCATAGATATTTAGGATTGAGAGTTCATCTTGGTGGATTTTTCCTTTGATGAATATGAAGTGTCCTTCCTTATCTTTTTTGATGACTTTTAGTTGGAAATTGATTTTATTTGATATTAGAATGGCTACTCCAGCTTGCTTCTTCTGACCATTTGCTTGGAAAGTTGTTTTCCAGCCTTTCACTCTGAGGTAGTGTCTGTCTTTGTCTCTGAGGTGTGTTTCCTGTAGGCAGCAGAATGCAGGGTCCTCGTTGCGTATCCAGTTTGTTAATCTATGTCTTTTTATTGGGGAGTTGAGGCCATTGATATTGAGAGATATTAAGGAATAGTGATTATTGTTTCCCTTTATATTCATATTTGGATGTGAGGTTATGTTTGTGTGCCTTCATTCTCTTTGTTTTGTTGCCAAGACGATTAGTTTCTTGCTTCTTCTAGGGTATAGCTTGCCTCCTTATGTTGGGCTTTACCATTTATTATCCTTTGTAGTGCTGGATTTGTAGAAAGATATTGTGTAAATTTGGTTTTGTCATGGAATATCTTGGTTTCTCCATCAATGTTAATTGAGAGTTTTGCTGGATACAGTAACCTGGGCTGGCATTTGTGTTCTCTTAGGGTCTGTATGACATCTGTCCAGGATCTTCTGGCCTTCATAGTTTCTGGCGAAAAGTCTGGTGTGATTCTGATAGGTCTGCCTTTATATGTTACTTGACCTTTTTCCCTTACTGCTTTTAATATTCTTTCTTTATTTTGTGCGTTTGGTGTTTTGACAATTATGTGACGGGAGGTGTTTCTTTTCTGGTCCAATCTATTTGGAGTTCTGTAGGCTTCTTGTATGCCTATGGGTATCTCTTTTTTTAGGTTAGGGAAGTTTTCTTCTATGATTTTGTTGAAGATATTTACTGGTCCTTTGAGCTGGGAGTCTTCACTCTCTTCTATACCTATTATCCTTAGGTTTGATCTTCTCATTGAGTCCTGGATTTCCTGTATGTTTTGGACCAGTAGCTTTTTCCGCTTTACATTATCTTTGACAGTTGAGTCAATGATTTCTATGGAATCTTCTGCTCCCGAGATTCTCTCTTCCATCTCTTGAATTCTGTTGGTGAAGCTTGTATCTACAGCTCCTTGTCTTTTCTTTTGATTTTCTATGTCCAGGGTTGTTTCCATGTGTTCTTTCTTGATTGCTTCTATTTCCATTTTTAATTCCTTCCACTGTTTGATTGTGTTTTCCTAGAATTCTTTCACGGATTTTTGTGATTCCTCTCTGTAGGCTTCTACTTGTTTATGTTTTCCTGTGTTTGTCTAAGGGAGTTCTTCACGTCTTTCTTGAAGTCCTCCAGCATCATGATCAAATATGATTTTGAAACTAGATCTTGCTTTTCTGGTGTGTTTGGATATTCCGTGTTTGCTTTCGTGGGAGATTTGGGCTCCAATGATGCCATGTAGTCTTGGTTTCTGTTGCTTGGGTTCCTACTTTTGCCTCTCGCCATCAGATTATCTCTAGTGTTACTTTTTTCTTTTATTTCTGACAGTGGCTAGACTGTCCTATAAGCCTGTGTTTCAGGGATGCTGTAGACCTGTTTTCCTGTTTTCTTTCAGCCAGTTATGAGAACAGAGTGTTCTGCTTTTGGGCGTGTAGTTTTTCCTCTCTACAGGTCTTCAGCTGTTCCTGTGGGCCTGTGTCCTGAGTTCACTAGGCAGGTCTCTTGGATTTGGAAGGTTAGTCTTACCTGTGGTCCCGAGGCTCAAGTTTACTCGTGGAGTGTTGCTTATGAGCTCTCCGTGGGCGCAGAAACCAGGAAGATCTGTGCTGCCCTTTCCGGGAGCTTCCGTGCACCAGGGTTCTAGATGGTGTTTGGTTTTTCCTCTGGAATCAGTTATGTGTGCAGAATGTAGTTTCTTTTGGTTTCCCAGGTGTGTCTGCCTCTCTGAAGGTTTAGTTCTCCCTCCTACGGGATTTGGGTTCAGAGAACTGTTTATCTGGTTGGTCCCTTCAGGTTCCAGTGGTGTCTCAGATGCAGGGGACCTGCTGCTGCTGTGCCCTTATCCAAGGGAACCCAGAGGCCGTATACAGTTTCCTCTTGGGCCAGGGATGTGGGCAGGGGTGGGCAGTGTTGGTGGTCTCTCCCGCTCTGCAGTCTCAGGAGTGCCCACCTGTCCAGGCGGTTAGGTCTCTCTCCCATGGGGTTTGGGAGCAGCGAGCTGCTGCGGGCAGGGATCCGCCGGTTTCGGTGTATTGCTTTATTACATAACTCTTCCTTATTTAATATTGATTGGATAAAAGTGAACTGATTAAATAAGTATACATGATATAGTCTGTGTTTTTCCCCAATATATTTTTATTGATTATTTGGGATTTCCAAACACCCTGATCATATTCTCTTCTCACTCCTCCCAGGCCCACCCTCCCACCCCTGTGTTCTCCCCCACAAAAAGAAGAAAAAATACACCATGTCCAATTTTTGCTGCCCATGTACTCACTGGGGCATGGTCCAACATCCAGTGGCCAGCGCCTTAAAGATAACAGAGTCAGGTTATCCTTGTCTGTCCACACCCCTGACCAGATCTCAAAAGCCCACGAGTTATGAAGAGCTACTCTTCTGCATTCTTATCACAAATTTTAAGGACTCTCTTCAATGGCTTCCTATCGGAACTGTTTCTTTGGGGGGAGGGAGATTGGGGAAGGGGACAATGTCTCTGGTTCTTAATTATGAGTCTGCCATCACGATGCCCCTGCAACAAAGCTTCCTTACCCCTGAAGTTTTCCTGCTCATGAGTCTACAGCCAGGAGTGTGCTCCTGTTTCAGGAGAGATTTGCCTAGAGTCTCCTCTTCTGTGATAGAAAGAAGGTCTGATTGGATCTCTACGAGACTTATGAAATTGACAATGCCAATAACTGTCAGCAGATACGGAAGCTGATGAAAGATGGACTGGTCATCCCAGAGCTTGTGAGTGACCACTCCCGGGCATGATAATGGAAAAGACTCTGGCTGAGGAGTAGTAATCCGGCATAGGGAAGGGAGAGGGTACTGCTAATGCCTGAATGTCGGAGAAGGTAATCTGGATGAGAAGGGTATGAATCCCGCTATGACTTCTCAGAAGATATTCTTAATCTAAGAAGACAGACTACTGTAGGTATCACAGCCTATATCTGAAGGCCAAATGTATTCGAAAACTAGCAGATTCTCATGGAGCACAACCACAAACTGAGGGCAGAAAAGGCCTGTAAGACGTTCCTGGCTGACAGGCTGTGGTTTGCAGGTCTAAGATCAAGGATGCATGAAAGTTCTGGGAGGAGCAACTTCAGGCCAAGGAGAAGGAGATCCTCAAGACTCTGTCCAAGAAAGAAGAGACCAAAGCATCCCTCATGTCTGAACATCGTGGCTCACGTGGAACACTCATTAAAAAAAAAAAAACAAAAAAAAACCTTAAAAAAATAATGTCTTAATAAAGTTACAGACAAATAAGCTTTTTAGCACATTGCTATTGGTGCTGTAAAACTGGACAGCTCTGGCTGGAAGTTTGCATGACATGATAGGGGAGGTTTTGAAACTATTAAGTTACCCATGCCCTTCACGGCCGGTCCAAGGCTTTCACATCAGAGAAGTAGCTGTGAGGTATCAAATGGTTTATATGCTAGGTATCTTTGTAGCTCTGTTAGGACAGCAAATTACTGGCACCAGCTAAAGGTGAGCAACAGGAGATTAAGAAGATCCTATCCATTCATACGCTTGGATACTTTACCTTAAAATAATGCTTTGATGGCATAAAAGATATATACTATTTGTTGATAAAAATAATCAGCTCTCATAGCCTTCTAAGTTTTCAAAGGTCTATTGCAGGCTCTGGGTCAGAAGGCTATAAATCAAACTAATAAGAAGGGGGTTCCCTGAGTAGGGTAGTTGCGAATAATTTTGTTGCTTCCTTTGGGGTTTTCTGTAATTCCACATTTCTTTCTTTTTTTTTTTTTATTAACTTGAGTATTTCTTTTTTTTTTTTATCTTCAAATATGTATTGTTTAATGAATATTAACAGTTGAAACTATTAAATGCATGTTCTATAAACAAGGAAACATTATTGATAATGTTTCCTGCTATGCTATGCATAAAATTAGCATTTTCATATTGTATAACTTCAACGAGTTACTCCTAATTTGAAATTTGAAAAATGTTTTTACTGATACAATAATTTCTCTCCTCAAAACACTGATACTCCTTTTGAATTAAAATGATTGCTAGATAATTTACACAGGTACATAATTCATTTTGCATAAACTTACTCTGTGTTAGGTATTATTATATAAGGGCCTTTGAATATATTTCTTTTTTTTTTTTTTATTAACTTGAGTATTTCTTATATACATTTCAAGTGTTATTCCCTTTCCCGGTTTCCGGACAAACATCACCCTCCCCCCTCCCCTTCCTTATGGGTGTTCCCCTCCCAAACCTCCCCCCATTGCCACCCTCCCCGCATAGTCTAGTTCACTGGGGGTTCAGTCTTAGCAGGACCCAGGGCTTCCCCTTCCACTGGTGCTCTTACTAGGATATTCATTGCTACCTATGGGGACAGAGTCCAGGGTCAGTCCATGTATAGTCTTTAGGTAGTGGCTTAGTCCCTGGAAGCTCTGGTTGCTTGACATTGTTGTACTTTTGGGGTCTCGAGCACCTTCAAGCTCTTCCAGTTCTTTCTCTGATTCCTTCAACGGGGGACCTATTCTCAGTTCAGTGGTTTGCTGCTGGCATTCGCCTCTGTATTTGCTGTATTCTGGCTGTGTCTCTCAGGAGCGATCTACATCCGGCTCCTGTCGGTCTGCACTTCTTTGCTTCATCCATCTTGTCTAATAGGGTGGCTGTATATGTATGGGCCACATGTGGGGCAGGCTCTGAATGGGTGTTCCTTCAGTCTCTGTTTTAATCTTTGCCTCTCCCTTCCCTGCCAAGGGTATTCTTTTTCCTCATTTAAAGAAGGAGTGAAGCATTCACATTTTGATCATCCGTCTTGAGTTTCGTTTGTTCTAGGGATCTAGGGTAATTCAAGCATTTGGGCTAATAGCCACTTATCAATGAGTGCATACCATGTATGTCTTTCTGTGATTGGGTTAGCTCACTCAGGATGATATTTTCCAGTTCCAACCATTTGCCTACGAATTTCATAAACTCGTTGTTTTTGATAGCTGAGTAATATTCCATTGTGTAGATGTAACACATTTTCTGTATCCATTCCTCTGTTGAAGGGCATCTGGGTTCTTTCCAGTTTCTGGCTATTATAAATAAGGCTACAATGAACATAGTGGAGCACGTGTCTCTTTTATATGTTGAGGCATCTTTTGGGTATATGCCCAAGAGAGGTATAGCTGGATCCTCAGGGAGTTCAGTGTCCAATTTTCTGAGGAACCTCCAGACTGATTTCCAGAATGGTTTTACCAGTCTGCAATCCCACCAACAATGGAGGAGTGTTCCTCTTTCTCCACATCCTCGCCAGCATCTGCTGTCACCTGAGTTTTTGATCTTAGCCATTCTCACTGGTGTGAGGTGAAATCTCAGGGTTGTTTTGATTTGCATTTCCCTTATGACTAAAGATGTTGAACATTTCTTTAGGTGTTTCTCAGCCATTCGGCATTCCTCAGCTGTGAATTCTTTGTTTAGCTCTGAACCCCATTTTTTAATAGGGTTATTTGTTTCCCTGCGGTCTAACTTCTTGAGTTCTTTGTATATTTTGGATATAAGGCCTCTATCTGTTGTAGGATTGGTAAAGATCTTTTCCCAATCTGTTGGTTGCCATTTTGTCCTAACCACAGTGTCCTTTGCCTTATAGAAGCTTTGCAGTTTTATGAGATCCCATTTGTCGATTCTTGATCTTAGAGCATAAGCCATTGGTGTTTTGTTCAGGAAATTTTTTCCAGTGCCCATGTGTTCCAGATGCTTCCCTAGTTTTTCTTCTATTAGTTTGAGTGTGTCTGGTTTGATGTGGAGGTCCTTGATCCACTTGGACTTAAGCTTTGTACAGGGTGATAAGGATGGATCGATCTGCATTCTTCTACATGTTGCTCTCCAGTTGAACCAGCACCATTTGCTGAAAATGCTATCTTTTTTTCCATTTGATGGTTTTGGCTCCTTTGTCAAAAATCAAGTGCCCATAGGTGTGTGGGTTCATTTCTGGGTCTTCGATTCTGTTCCATTGGTCTATCTGTCTGTCTCTGTACCAATACCATGCAGTTTTTATCACTATTGCTCTGTAATACTGCTTGAGTTCAGGGATAGTGATTCCCCCTGAAGTCCTTTTATTGTTGAGGATAGCTTTAGCTATCCTGGGTTTTTTGTTATTCCAGATGAATTTGCAAATTGTTCTGTCTAACTCTTTGAAGAATTGGATTGGTATTTTGATGGGGATTGCATTGAATCTGTAGATTGCTTTTGGTAAAATGGCCATTTTTACTATATTAATCCTGCCAATCCATGAGCATGGGAGATCTTTCCATCTTCTGAGGTCTTCTTCAATTTCTTTCCTCAGTGTCTTGAAGTTCTTATTGTACAGATCTTTTACTTGCTTGGTTAAAGTCACACCGAGGTACTTTATATTATTTGGGTCTATTATGAAGGGTGTCGTTTCCCTAATTTCTTTCTCGGCTTGTTTCTCTTTTGTATAGAGGAAGGCAACTGATTTATTTGAGTTAATTTTATACCCAGCCACTTTGCTGAAGTTGTTTATCAGCTTTAGTAGTTCTCTGGTGGAACTTTTGGGATCACTTAAATATGCTATCATGTCGCCTGCAAATAGTGATATTTTGACCTCTTCTTTTCCGATCTGTATCCCCTTGATCTCCTTTTGTTGTCTGATTGCTCTGGCTAGAACTTAAAGAACTATACTGAATAAGTAGGGAGAGAGTGGGCAGCCTTGTCTAGTCCCTGATTTTAGTGGGATTGCTTCAAGTTTCTCTCCATTTAGTTTAATGTTAGCAACTGGTTTGCTGTATATGGCTTTTACTATGTTTAGGTATGGGCCTTGAATTCCTATTCTTTCCAGGACTTTTATCATGAAGGGGTGTTGAATTTTGTCAAATGCTTTCTCAGCATCTAATGAAATGATCATGTGGTTTTGTTCTTTCAGTTTGTTTATATGATGGATCACGTTGATGGTTTTCTGTATATTAAACCATCCCTGCATGCCTGGGATGAAGCCTACTTGATCATGGTGGATGATTGTTTTGATGTGCTCTTGGATTCGGTTTGCCAGAATTTTATTGAGTATTTTTGCGTCGATATTCATAAGGGAAATTGGTCTGAAGTTCTCTTTCTTTGTTGTGTCTTTGTGTGGTTTAGGTATAAGAGTAATTGTGGCTTCAGAGAAGGAATTCGGTAGGGCTCCATCTGTTTCAATTTTGTGGAATAGTTTGGATAATATTGGTATAAGGTCTTCTATGAAGGTCTGATAGAATTCTGCACTAAACCCGTCTGGACCTGGGCTCTTTTTGGTTGGGAGACCTTTAATGACTGCTTCTATTTCCTTAGGAGTTATGGGGTTGTTTAACTGGTTTATCTGTTCCTGATTTAACTTCGGTACCTGGTATCTGTCTAGGAAATTGTCCATTTCCTGAAGATTTTCAAGTTTTGTTGAATATAGGTTTTTATAGTAAGATCTGATGATTTTTTGAATTTCCTCTGAATCTGGAGTTATGTCTCCCTTTTCATTTCCTATTTTGTTAATTTGGACACACTCTCTGTGTCCTCTAGTTAGTCTGGCTAAGGGTTTATCTATCTTGTTGATTTTCTCAAAGAACCAACTTTTGGTTCTGTTGATTCTTTCTATGGTCCTTTTTGTTTCTACTTGGTTGATTTCAGCTCTGAGTTTGATTATTTCCTGCCTTCTACTCCTCCTGAGTGTATTTGCTTCTTTTTGTTCTAGAGCTCTTAGGTGTGCTGTCAAGCTGCTGACATATGCTCTTTCCTGTTTCTTTCTGCAGGCACTCAGAGCTATGAGTTTTCCTCTTAGCACAGCTTTCATTGTGTCCCATAAGTTTGGGTATGTTGTACCTTCATTTTCATTAAATTCTAAAAAGTTTTTAATTTCTTTCTTTATTTCTTCCTTGACCAGGTTATCATTGAGTAGAGCATTGTTCAATTTCCACGTATATGTGGGCATTCTTCCCTTATTGTTATTGAAGACCAGTTTTAGGCCGTGGTGGTCCGATAGCACGCATGGGATTATTTCTATCTTTCTGTACCTGTTGAGGCCCGTTTTTTGACCAATTATATGGTCAATTTTGGAGAAAGTACCATGAGGAGCTGAGAAGAAGGTATATCCTTTTGCTTTAGGATAGAATGTTCTATAAATATCCGTTAAGTCCATTTGGCTCATGACTTCTCTTAGTCTGTCTACATCTCTGTTTAATTTCTGTTTCCATGATCTGTCCATTGATGAGAGTGGGGTGTTGAAATCTCCCACTATTATTGTGTGAGGTGCAACGTGTGTTTTGAGCTTTAGTAAGGTTTCTTTTACATATGTAGGTGCCCTTGTATTTGGGGCATAGATAGTTAGGATTGAGAGTTCATCTTGGTGGATTTTTCCTTTGATGAATATGAAGTGTCCTTCCTTATCTTTTTTGATGACTTTTAGTTGAAAATTGATTTTATTTGATATTAGAATGGCTACTCCAGCTTGCTTCTTCCGACCATTTGCTTGGAAAGTTGTTTTCCAGCCTTTCACTCTGAGGTAGTGTCTGCCTTTGTCTCCGAGGTGTGTTTCCTGTAGGCAGCAGAATGCAGGGTCCTCGTTGCATATCCAGTTTGTTAATCTATGTCTTTTTTTGGGGAGTTGAGGCCATTGATGTTGAGAGATATTAAGGAATAGTGATTATTGCTTCCCGTTATATTCATATTTGGATGTGAGGTTATGTTTGTGTGCTTTCATTCTCTTTGTTTTGTTGCCAAGACGATTAGTTTCTTGCTTCTTCTAGGGTATAGCTTGCCTCCTTATGTTGGGCTTTACCATTTATTATCCTTTGTAGTGCTGGATTTGTAGAAAGATATTGTATAAATTTGGTTTTGTCATGGAATATCTTGGTTTCTCCATCAATGTTAATTGAGAGTTTTGCTGGATACAGTAACCTGGGCTGGCATTTGTGTTCTATTAGGGTCTGTATGACATCATTCCAGGATCTTCTGGCCTTCATAGTTTCTGGCGAGAAGTCTGGTGTGATTCTGTTCGGTCTGCCTTTATATGTTACTTGACCTTTTTCCCTTACTGCTTTTAATATTCTTTCTTTATTTTGTGCGTTTGGTGTTTTGACAATTATGTGACGGGAGGTGTTTCTTTTCTGGTCTAATCTATTTGGAGTTCTGTAGGCTTCTTGTATGTCTATGGGTATCTCTTTTTTTTAGGTTAGGGAAGTTTTCTTCTATGATTTTGTTGAAGATATTTACTGGTCCTTTGAGCTGGGGTCTTCACTCTCTTCTATACCTATTATCCTTAGGTTTGATCTTCTCATTGAGTCCTGGATTTCCTGTATGTTTTGGACCAGTAGCTTTTTCTGCTTTACATTATCTTTGACAGTTGAGTTGATGATTTCTATGGAATCTTCTGCTCCTGAGATTCTCTCTTCCATCTCTTGTATTCTGTTGGTGAAGCTTGTATCTACAGCTACTTGTCTCTTCTTTTGGTTTTCTATATCCAGGGTTGTTTCCATTTGTTCTTTCTTGATTGCTTCTATTTCCATTTTTAATTCCTTCAACTGTTTGATTGTGTTTTCCTGGAATTCTTTCAGGGATTTTTGTGTCTCCTCTCTATGGGCTTCTACTTGTTTATTTATGTTTTCCTGGAATTCTTTCAGGCATTTTTTCGATTCCTCTCTGTAGGCTTCTACTTGTTCTCTAAGGGAGTTCTTCACGTCTTTCTTGAAGTCCTCCAGCATCATGATCAAAAATGATTTTGGAACTAGATCTTGCTTTTCTGGTGTGTTTGGATATTCCATGTTTGTTTTGATGGGAGAATTGGGCTCCGATGGTGCCATGTAGTCTTGGTTTCTGTTGCTTGAGTTCCTGCGCTTGCCTCTCGCCATCAGATTATCTCTAGTGTTACTTTGTTCTGCTATTTCTGACAGTGGCTAGACTGTCCTATAAGCCTGTGTGTCAGGAGTGCTGTAGACCTGTTTTCCTCTCTTTCAGTCAGTTATGGGGACAGAGTGTTCTGCTTTCGGGCGTGTAGTTTTTCCTCTCTACAGGTCTTCAGCTGTTCCTGTGGCCCTGTGTCTTGAGTTCACCAGGCAGCTTTCTTGCAGCAGAAAAGTTGGTCTTACCTGTGGTCCCGAGGCTCAAGTTCGCTCGTGGGGTGCTGCCCACAGGCTCTCTGCAGCGGCAGCAACCAGGAAGACCTGTGCCGCCCCTTCCGGGAGCTTCAGTGCACCAGGGTTCCAGATGGTTTGGCTTTTTCCTCTGGCGTCCGAGATGTGTGTGCAGAGAGCAGTCTCTTCTGGTTTCCCAGGCTTGTCTGCCTCTCTGAAGGTTTAGCTCTCCCTCCCACGGGATTTGGGTGCAGAGAACTGTTTATCTGGTCTGTTTCCTTCAGGGTCCGGTGGTGTCTCAGGCAGGGGTACTGCCGCTCCTGGGCCCTCCCCCACGGGAGCCCAGAGGCCTTATACAGTTTCCTCTTGGGCCAGGGATGTGGGCAGGGGTGAGCAGTGTTGTTGGTCTCTTCTGCTCTGCAGCCTCAGGAGTGCCCACCTGACCAGGCGGTTGGGTCTCTCTCTCTCACGGGGTCTGGGAGCAGAGAGCTGCTGCGGGCCGGGATCCGCGGGTGTGGGATTTCCGGTAAACACAGAACGTTCCCGGTCCTAGAGGAATTCTGCTTCTGTGTGTCCCAAGCTCACCAGGCAGCTTTCTTGCAGCAGAAAAGTTGGTCTTACCTGTGGTCCCGAGGCTCAAGTTCGCTCGTGGGGTGCTGCCCACGGGCTCTCTGCAGCGGCAGCAACCAGGAAGACTAATTCCACATTTCTAAGTGTCTACAGTAAGCATATTCTGTTTCTATCATCGGAGAAATAGTATTTTAAAAATCAGGCTTGGAATCAGTAAGTCAAAAGTAGAGGTTACTTTTGAGTAAGAAGGACAGAAACTGTTTTTGACAGCATTCGACAGCACACAGCAGGCCAGAAAAAAACCCGCCACTTACTTTTGCCTCCTATTTTAAATGTAATCTACATGATATCTTTCTCTTAATAGCTAAGATTCCATGGTTCTTATTATTGGTCAGAATTTTACCGCCCTCCCCTTGATAAATCTTTACAATGAAATCACCCTGGAGAACATGCTTATCATAAGTACAGTTTGGAGATCCATTCCAAAATCCAGTGAAACATCATTCTTTCAAGTCTTCAATCAGTCTGTGATATACTTGGGTATGATGGCTTAAAACAGCTGTTCTCAGCCTTACACAGGGGTGGACTAAGATCATTGGAAAATACAGATATTTATGTTATGAATCATTACAGTCATAACATTACAAGTACGAAGTAACAATAAAAAACATTTTATGGTTGGGGTTCAACATAATGAACCATTAACGGGTCACAACATTAGGGAGGTTGAGAACAACTATCTTAGAAAAATATTTTTACGACGTGAGAATAAGTTATAAATGACAGCCACTCATACCTACATCCTGTGATGTTTGTGAGATGGACAGAGAGACGGAACAGAAAATAGAGCCATGCAAACAGGCAGAGTGACTCACTGAGAGGATATTGCCCAGGTTATGCTTTACAAGGTAGGAATGTAACGAATTCAAAAAGAAAAATTTAAATAAACTACAATACTTTTTCCAATTAAAGGTGTGTGAAAGGTGGGGACGGATGAAAACTAGCAATTAGAGACCTGGATATAACACTTCAACTTTGAATATATGATCAAGAAAATAATATAAGGTTTGGAATAGAACTCTGTGGCAAGAGGGTGAAATCCAAGACAAGGGAAGTAATGGGCTCACGTGAATTGGTGTGATTAATCAAGAACGGTTCCCATCCAGAGTTCCGGGAAACAGTAAGAAAAGGGCATGGAGGTCTTTTCAAAGAATTGGTGAGATAAACAGAGAGCACCTGAAAGTGAGGACGGCAAGGGTTTGCTATCCAGCCAGAGCAAAGGCATACGTGCACGCCCTTACTAAGCTATTGCAAGTTGCCTCGGCTGCAAAGAGTAGCTCAAAAGGAGACAGCCAGTCAGCCAGAGACTATGCATGAACATGCAAACAAAATACAATAATAGAAAAGTGAAGAGGAATGGGGTAATTTTTATAGTAATTAGAAGCAAAGGGCAAAGGCAGTGTTTTTATTTTGAAGATTTCTAACTGTGGCATTCTGACTTGGATTATCAGTCATATTAAAGTGGCGGGAATCTTATTTCAGTGGCTGAAGGCACCTGGAAATTATACTCCTTATTGATGTAGTTGCCCAATTCAAGAGAGGGCTGAGGAGGGATCTGGGACTGTGAGTCATTAGAGGACACAGGCTGATAGAGACTCCAGCAAGTACGATACATGCCTTCTGAAGTAGATCTGTGTGAAAATCCAGTTGGCATAAAGAGGAGGCCACCTTCCACCTGCTTCTCTGGTGTGTGATGTCGACTATTGATTTTCCTCTCTTCTCCTTTCCTTCTTTCAGGGTTTTTTTTTTTTTTTTTTTTTTTTTTTTTTTTTTTTTTTTGGAGCTGGGGACCGAACCCAGGGCCTTGCGCTCGCTAGGCAAGTGCTCTACCGCTAAATCCCCAACCCCTTCTTTCAGGGTTTTAATATTCAGCCTGGCCTGGCCTTGATTCCCTGGTCCTCCCTCCTCAGCCTCCTCGGCGCTAACATCTCAGGAGTGTCGTGCTACTCCCAGCAACGGGTCTTCTCACATCCCTGTTGTAGAGAACCAATCACATGTGCCTTCTTGGATATAAGGCACCTGGAGACGGAAGTCAGAGTAGACACATGCCTGACAAGTTCATGTCATGGAAAGGAGAGCCATTCAGAGAGGTGGTCTTTTTTTTTTTTTCAAAGTAAGGAATTTACAGTGTGTGAAGACACAGAAGAGCAGGTCATCAGGAATGTGGTGGGAGGCCTCTCCCTGCAACACTTACATAACAGCACAAAAGGACAGAAAGAAAAGATACTTAGAGTGTGTATGCAAGCTCTTTGTGTGTGTGTGTGTGTGTGTGTGTGTGTGAGAGAGAGAGAGAGAGAGAGAGAGAGAGAGAGAGAGAGTGAGAGAGAGAGAGAGTGTGTGTCCAGGAAGGATACAGAAAAAATATAAAGTTTGTAATTAAGTGATGCATTTGGCCAGGTGGTCAGCAGTGTAGTGAGTCCATGGATACCACTCAAAACAATTGCTGGACATGCATATGGTGGTCCACGGTTCAATCTCCCTGTAAAACATACACACACAAACACACACACAGGAGGGAGAGGAGAGAATGAGCGAGAGAGAGCAAACTACTTCATATATGAATTTTTTTTTTTTATTAACTTGAGTATTTCTTATATACATTTCAAGTGTTATTCCCTTTCCCGGTTTCCGGACAAACATCACCCTCCCCCCTCCCCTTCCTTATGGGTGTTCCCCTCCCAAACCTCCCCCCATTGCCACCCTCCCCTAGGGTCTAGTCTAGTTCACTGGGGGTTCAGTCTTAGCAGGACCCAGGGCTTCCCCTTCCACTGGTGCTCTTACTAGGATATTCATTGCTACCTATGGGGACAGAGTCCAGGGTCAGTCCATGTATAGTCTTTAGGTAGTGGCTTAGTCCCTGGAAGCTCTGGTTGCTTGGCATTGTTGTACTTTTGGGGTCTCGAGCACCTTCAAGCTCTTCCAGTTCTTTCTCTGATTCCTTCAACGGGGGACCTATTCTCAGTTCAGTGGTTTGCTGCTGGCATTCGCCTCTGTATTTGCTGTATTCTGGCTGTGTCTCTCAGGAGCGATCTACATCCGGCTCCTGTCGGTCTGCACTTCTTTGCTTCATCCATCTTGTCTAATTGGGTGGCTGTATATGTATGGGCCACCTGTGGGGCAGGCTCTGAATGGGTGTTCCTTCAGTCTCTGTTTTAATCTTTGCCTCTCCCTTCCCTGCCAAGGGTATTCTTTTTCCTCATTTAAAGAAGGAGTGAAGCATTCACATTTTGATCATCCGTCTTGAGTTTCCTTTGTTCTAGGGATCTAGGGTAATTCAAGCATTTGGGCTAATAGCCACTTATCAATGAGTGAATACCATGTATGTCTTTCTGTGAGTGGGTTAGCTCACTCAGGATGATATTTTCCAGTTCCAACCATTTGCCTACGAATTTCATAAACTTGTTGTTTTTGATAGCTGAGTAATATTCCATTGTGTAGATGTACCACATTTTCTGTATCCATTCCTCTGTTGAAGGGCATCTGGGTTCTTTCCAGTTTCTGGCTATTATAAATAAGGCTGCGATGAACATAGTGGAGCACGTGTCTCTTTTATATGTTGAGGCATCTTTTGGGTATATGCCCAAGAGAGGTATGGCTGGATCCTCAGGCAGTTCAATGTCCAATTTTCTGAGGAACCTCCAGACTGATTTCCAGAATGGTTTTACCAGTCTGCAATCCCACCAACAATGGAGGAGTGTTCCTCTTTCTCCACATCCTCGCCAGCATCTGCTGTCACCTGAGTTTTTGATCTTAGCCATTCTCACTGGTTTGACGTGAAATCTCAGGGTTGTTTTGATTTGCATTTCCCTTATGACTAAAGATGTTGAACATTTCTTTAGGTGTTTCTCAGCCATTCGGCATTCCTCAGCTGTGAATTCTTTGTTTAGCTCTGAACCCCATTTTTTAATAGGGTTATTTGTTTCCCTGCGGTCTAACTTCTTGAGTTCTTTGTATATTTTGGATATAAGGCCTCTATCTGTTATAGGATTGGTAAAGATCTTTTCCCAATCTGTTGGTTGCCGTTTTGTCCTAACCACAGTGTCCTTTGCCTTACAGAAGCTTTGCAGTTTTATGAGATCCCATTTGTCGATTCTTGATCTTAGAGCATAAGCCATTGGTGTTTTGTTCAGGAAATTTTTTCCAGTGCCCATGTGTTCCAGATGCTTCCCTAGTTTTTCTTCTATTAGTTTGAGTGTATCTGGTATGATGTGGAGGTCCTTGATCCACTTGGACTTAAGCTTTGTACAGGGTGATAAGCATGGATCGATCTGCATTCTTCTACATGTTGCTCTCCAGTTGAACCAGCACCATTTGCTGAAAATGCTATCTTTTTTCCATTGGATGGTTGTGGCTCCTTTGTCAAAAATCAAGTGACCATAGGTGTGTGGGTTCATTTCTGGGTCTTCAATTCTATTCCATTGGAATATCTGTCTGTCTCTGTACCAATACCATGCAGTTTTTATCACTATTGCTCTGTAATACTGCTTGAGTTCAGGGATAGTGATTCCCCCTGAAGTCCTCTTATTGTTGAGGATAGCTTTAGCTATCCTGGGTTTTTTGTTATTCCAGATGAATTTGCAAATTGTTCTGTCTAACTCTTTGAAGAATTGGATTGGTATTTTGATGGGGATTGCATTGAATCTGTAGATTGCTTTTGGTAAAATGGCCATTTTTACTATATTAATCCTGCCAATCCATGAGCATGGGAGATCTTTCCATCTTCTGAGGTCTTCTTCAATTTCTTTCCTCAGTGTCTTGAAGTTCTTATTGTACAGATCTTTTACTTGCTTGGTTAAAGTCACACCGAGGTACTTTATATTATTTGGGTCTATTATGAAGGGTGTCGTTTCCCTAATTTCTTTCTCGGCTTGTTTCTCTTTTGTATAGAGGAAGGCAACTGATTTATTTGAGTTAATTTTATACCCAGCCACTTTGCTGAAGTTGTTTATCAGCTTTAGTAGTTCTCTGGTGGAACTTTTGGGATCACTTAAATATACTATCATGTCGTCTGCAAATAGTGATATTTTGACCTCTTCTTTTCCGATCTGTATCCCCTTGATCTCCTTTTGTTGTCTGATTGCTCTGGCTAGAACTTCAAGAACTATATTGAATAAGTAGGGAGAGAGTGGGCAGCCTTGTCTCGTCCCTGATTTTAGTGGGATTGCTTCAAGTTTCTCTCCATTTAGTTTAATGTTAGCAACTGGTTTGCTGTATATGGCTTTTACTATGTTTAGGTATGGGCCTTGAATACCTATTCTTTCCAGGACTTTTATCATGAAGGGGTGTTGAATTTTGTCAAATGCTTTCTCAGCATCTAATGAAATGATCATGTGGTTCTGTTCTTTCAGTTTGTTTATATGATGGATCACGTTGATGGTTTTCCTTATATTAAACCATCCCTGCATGCCTGGGATGAAGCCTACTTGATCATGGTGGATGATTGTTTTGATGTGCTCTTGAATTCGGTTTGCCAGAATTTTATTGAGTATTTTTGCGTCGATATTCATAAGGGAAATTGGTCTGAAGTTCTCTTTCTTTGTTGGGTCTTTGTGTGGTTTAGGTATAAGAGTAATTGTGGCTTCATAGAAGGAATTCGGTAGGGCTCCATCTGTTTCAATTTTGTGGAATAGTTTGGATAATATTGGTATAAGGTCTTCTATGAAGGTTTGATAGAATTCTGCACTAAACCCGTCTGGACCTGGGCTCTTTTTGGTTGGGAGACCTTTAATGACTGCTTCTATTTCCTTAGGAGTTATGGGGTTGTTTAACTGGTTTATCTGTTCCTGATTTAACTTCGATACCTGGTATCTGTCTAGGAAATTGTCCATTTCATGAAGATTTTCAAGTTTTGTTGAATATAGGTTTTTATAGTAAGATCTGATGATTTTTTGAATTTCCTCTGAATCTGTAGTTATGTCTCCCTTTTCATTTCTGATTTTGTTAATTTGGACGCACTCTCTGTGTCCTCTCGTTAGTCTGGCTAAGGGTTTATCTATCTTGTTGATTTTCTCAAAGAACCAACTTTTGGTTCTGTTGATTCTTTCTATGGTCCTTTTTGTTTCTACTTGGTTGATTTCAGCTCTGAGTTTGATTATTTCCTGCCTTCTACTCCTCCTGGGTGTATTTGCTTCTTTTTGTTCTAGAGCTTTTAGGTGTGCTGTCAAGCTGCTGACATATGCTCTTTCCTGTTTCTTTCTGCAGGCACTCAGAGCTATGAGTTTTCCTCTTAGCACAGCTTTCATTGTGTCCCATAAGTTTGGGTATGTTGTACCTTCATTTTCATTAAATTCTAAAAAGTTTTTAATTTCTTTCTTTATTTCTTCCTTGACCAGGTTATCATTGAGTAGAGCATTGTTCAATTTCCACGTATATGTGGGCATTCTTCCCTTATTGTTATTGAAGACCAGTTTTAGGCCGTGGTGGTCCGATAGCACGCATGGGATTATTTCTATCTTTCTGTACCTGTTGAGGCCCGTTTTTTGACCAATTATATGGTCAATTTTGGAGAAAGTACCATGAGGAGCTGAGAAGAAGGTATATCCTTTTGCTTTAGGATAGAATGTTCTATAAATATCCGTTAAGTCCATTTGGCTCATGACTTCTCTTAGTCTGTCTACATCTCTGTTTAATTTCTGTTTCCATGATCTGTCCATTGATGAGAGTGGGGTGTTGAAATCTCCCACTATTATTGTGTGAGGTGCAATGTGTGTTTTGAGCTTTAGTAAGGTTTCTTTTACATATGTAGGTGCCCTTGTATTTGGGGCATAGATATTTAGGATTGAGACTTCATCTTGGTGGATTTTTCCTTTGATGAATATGAAGTGTCCTTCCTTATCTTTTTTGATGACTTTTAGTTGGAAATTGATTTTATTTGATATTAGAATGGCTACTCCAGCTTGCTTCTTCTGACCATTTGCTTGGAAAATTATTTTCCAGCCTTTCACTCTGAGGTAATGTCTGTCTTTGTCTCTGAGGTGTGTTTCCTGTAGGCAGCAGAATGCAGGGTCCTCGTTGCGTATCCAGTTTGTTAATCTATGTCTTTTTATTGGGGAGTTGAGGCCATTGATGTTGAGAGATATTAAGGAATAGTGATTATTGCTTCCCGTTATATTCATATTTGGAAGTGAGGTTATGTTTGTGTGCTTTCATTCTCTTTGTTTTGTTGCCAAGATGACTAGCCTCCTGCTTCCAGGGTATAGCTTACCTCCTTATGTTGGGCTTTACCCTTTATTATCCTTTGTAGTGCTGGACTTGTAGAAAGATATTGTGTAAATTTGGTTTTGTCATGGAATATCTTGGTTTCTCCATCTATGTTAATTGAGAGCTTTGCAGGATACAGTAACCTGGGCTGGCATTTGTGTTCTCCCAGGGTCTGTATGACATCTGTCCAGGATCTTCTGGCCTCATAGTTTCTGGCGAAAAGTCTGGTGTGATTCTGATAGGTCTGCCTTTATATGTTACTTGACCTTTTTCCCTTACTGCTTTTAATATTCTTTCTTTATTTTGTGCGTTTGGTGTTTTGACAATTATGTGACGGGAGGTATTTCTTTTCTGGTCCAATCTATTTGGAGTTCTGTAGGCTTCTTGCATGCCTATGGGTATCTCTTTTTTTAGGTTAGGGAAGTTTTCCTCTATGATTTTGTTGAAGATATTTACTGGTCCTTTGAGCTGGGAGTCTTCACTCTCTTCTATACCTATTATCCTTAGGTTTGATCTTCTCATTGAGTCCTGGATTTCCTGTATGTTTTGGACCAGTAGCTTTTTCTGCTTTACATTATCTTTGACAGTTGAGTCAATGATTTCTATGGAATGTTCTGCTCCCGAGATTCTCTCTTCCATCTCTTGAATTCTGTTGGTGAAGCTTGTATCTACAGCTCCTTGTCTTTTCTTTTGATTATCTATGTCCAGGGTTGTTTCCATGTGTTCTTTCTTGATTGCTTCTATTTCCATTTTTAATTCCTTCAACTGTTTGATTGTGTTTTCCTGGAATTCTTTCAGGGATTTTTGCGATTCCTCTCTGTAGGCTTCTACTTGTTCTCTAAGGGAGTTCTTTATGTCTTTCTTGAAGTCCTCCAGCATCATGATCAAATATGATTTTGAAACTAGGTCTTGCTTTTCTGGTGTGTTTGGATATTCCGTGTTTGCTTTGGTTGGAGAATTGGGCTCCGATGATGCCATGTAGTCTTGGTTTCTGTTGCTTGGTTTCCTGTGCTTGCCTCTCGCCATCATATTATCTCTAGTGTTACTTTGTTCTGCTATTTCTGACAGTGGCTAGACTGTCCTATAACCTGTGTGTCAGGAGTGCTGTAGACCTGTTTTCCTGTTTTCTTTCAGCCAGTTATGGGGACAGAGTGTTCTGCTTTCGGGCGTGTAGTTTTTCCTGTCTA
This sequence comes from Rattus norvegicus, assembly GCF_021556685.1. Classification (NCBI taxonomy): domain Eukaryota; kingdom Metazoa; phylum Chordata; class Mammalia; order Rodentia; family Muridae; genus Rattus; species Rattus norvegicus. The sequence continues at coordinate 44,314,439 of NC_141553.1, forward strand.
CAGGTCTTCAGCTGTTCCTGTGGGCCTGTGTCTTGAGTTCACCAGGCAGGTTTCTTGCAGGGGAAAAATTGGTCCTACCTGCAGTTCCAAGGCTCAAGTTTGCTCGTGGGGTACTGCCTAAGTCCTCTCCGCTGTGGCAGCAACCGGGAAGATCTGCGCCGCTCTTTCCAGGAGCCTCCGTGCACCAGGGTTCCAGATGGCGTTTGGTGTTTTCCTCTGGCGCCTGGATGTGCACAGAGTGCAGTCTCTTCTGGTTTCCCAGGCGTGTTTGCCTCTGAAGGTTCAGCTCTCCCTCCCACGGGATTTGGGTGCAGAGAACTGTTTATCCGGTCTGTTTCCTTCAGGTTCCGGCAGTGTCTCAGGCGCAGGGGTCCTGAGGCTCCCGGGCCCTCCCCTACGGGAACCCAGAGGCCTTATACAGTTGCCTCTTGGGCCAGGGATGTGGGCAGGGGTGGGCAGTGTTGGTGGTCTCCTCCGCTCTGCAGCCTCAGGAGTACCCACCTGATCAGGCGGTGAGGTCTCTCTCCCACGGGGTTTGGGAGCAGAGAGCTGCTGCGGTCCGGGATCCGCCGGTGTGGGACTTCCGGTAAACACAGGAAGTGCCGGGCCTTAGAAGAATTTTGCCTCTGTGTGTCCTGAGTTCACCAGGCAGGTTTCTTGCAGGGGAAAAGTTGGTCCTACCTGCAGTTCCAAGGCTCAAGTTTGCTCGTGGGGTACTGCCTAAGTCCTCTCCGCTGTGGCAGCAACCGGGAAGATCTGCGCCGCTCTTTCCAGGGGCCTCCGTGCACCAGGGTTCCAGATGGCGTTTGGTGTTTTCCTCTGGCGCCTGGATGTGCACAGAGTGCAGACTCTTCTGTTTTCCCAGGCGTGTTCGCCTCTCTGAAGGTTCAGCTCTCCCTCCCACGGGATTTGGGTGCAGAGAACCATTTATCCGGTCTGTTTCCTTCAGGTTCCGGCAGTGTCTCAGGCGCAGGGGTCCTGAGGCTCCCGGGCCCTCCCCTACGGGAACCCAGAGGCCTTATACAGTTGCCTCTTGGGCCAGGGATGTGGGCAGGGGTGGGCAGTGTTGGTGGTCTCCTCTGCTCTGCAGCCTCAGGAGTGCCCACCTGATCAGGCGGTGAGGTCTCTCTCCCACGGGGTTTGGCTCATATATGAATTATACTGAAATTTCAAAGAAAAGTTAGAATTTTAAGCAAAAGAAAACTTTCTGTTTATTAACTTTAAGAAATGTTGAAAGCTTTACAGCAATGGAAACATTCCTATTGTGCATTCATGAATTCGGACTCTACAGTAACAATGAAATACTGAAAATCAGTATTTATAAGTAAGTAGAAACTACAGCATTGGGAAGCGAATAGGGACGGCACACAGGTTCAATGATACACACATAGTGTCTGCTTGTTTGCTTGCATGTATGTCTGTGCTCCAGTGTCCCTACTGTCTGAGAAGGCGAGAAAAGCAAATTGGATTTCCTGGGACTGGTGTTACAGACGGTTGTGAGCCACCACGCGTGTGCTGGGAATTAAATCCAGGTTTTCTGGAAGAACAACCAGTGCTTTTAACCAATGAACTATCACTCTATCTCTGGAAATGTAGTATTTCCATACTTGGAAATCAATAGGTGGTATATAAACATATTTCAGCTAAAGTCAGACAAAAAATACTGAAATAATTTTGGAAAACATTTGCCTCTGCATAGTAAGATTTAGAGAGGAATGATGGACAGCCCACATGTGTTTGGGCTTATCTCCAAAAGCCAGAGAATTAGTGTATCCCAAGTTCTATTAACAGCCAAAAACCACATTCTTTCTAGGACTCGGCTCTTCAGATTCTCTAAACTGGCCATTTTATTATGATATCTCAAAACCCATTGGTGTTTTGGTTGATGTAAACACAACTCTAGCCCATTCACTCTATAGGAATTTTCTCTGCTTCCCTAGTAATAAAGGTAAGACTCCTGGGTGTTCTCTGAGATATTCAGGAGTTAGACAGGATGCTGAGCCAATAAAAACAAAGCAAAACAGAACAAGGAAAAAAAAATCAAAAATCAAAACCCAAAACCCAGAAGCATCTTTCTGTTGATACTGAGGTGGGGGATTGTTAACCCATTATTGTAAAGAGTAGCTTTGACACTGACAAAATGCAAAATGCCAGGGGTCGCAGAAGGAATAACTCGATGTCATCATCAGTAGTGGCACATGAAACACACAGATTCAACGCACATGTACACACACACACACACACACACACACACACACACACACACAGAGAGAGAGAGAGAGAGAGAGAGAGAGAGAGAGAGAGAGAGAGAGAGAGAGAACATTTGCTTGCCGATTTCCTCTAGAACATGGAGTTGGATAACACGGAGTTGAATATACTGGTTAGATGGAGACATTAAAGAGAGGGAAGGGTGTGTGTGTGTGTGTGTGTGTGTGTGTGTGTGTGTGTGTGTTACTGTTTTTACACCCCCCTTCACCACCCCCACCCCTGACCCCAGCATCTCCCCACTTCACATCCATTTTGGTCCTTGCCCCCGAATAGTCTTGACTTAGATTCTTATGGCGATAGAGAAAGTGAAAATCCCCTGTTTTTTAAGGAAGAGCTTGGGAAGAGGAAACCAAACACTCAAGGGACTTTGCCCAGGGTCCTTTGCCAGTCAACAAAGAACCCAAGGCTGAGCCCCAGATCCCCAGGGCAATGCTTGGGAAGATGGCTTTGGTGCACTTGGAAGGTTCCCATTTCCTTCTCAGCAACCTGAGTTCTTCTTCATGTAATTCAGGAGAGGTTGGGGTTTCCCTTTATTTCTTGCCCGACAAAGTAATGGAAGCTAGCGTGTGTCCAGTGTGAAATGTTTAGGAAAGAACTCCCATAGGTAAATCATCTTAACTTCCTGAGGCGGGGGGATGAAGCTTTTTAAACTGCTCTGGTTAACTACTGGTCAAAAGGAGTGACTGAGGACATGACATCAGCAGTTTGAGGAGTCTTCTAGGAGTCTAGGAGACTGGAAAACAATGCGACCGTTTTGAGTTCACAGCTGTTTTAAATGTTTTCCTTTCCATACAGGTTGCATAGTCTCGTTTGATTTTAAGCATTTAGCTTCGATTGCTCCAGAGGCATGGTAACAACGTGGTAACCGACTGCCTCTGAAACAACATGCCTAAGTTCTATTGTGACTACTGTGATAAGTATCTTACCCTTGATTCTCCAACTGAAAGACAGAAATGCTGCAGTGAGAGGAAACACAAAGTGAGAGACTCCTACCAGAAACGGACTGAAGAGCAGGCCCAAAGCCTGATTGACAAAACAACACTTGAGTCTCAGTAAGAAAAGAGGACTTCAGCTTTAATCATGGTCCTCTTAAAGGGGCCATGATTCTGGCTCTCCTCAGCTCCCACTCCTCCTTGCTTTAACGTAATGCTTGTACCCCACATGGGAAGCCTTCCCATGATGTCATTGATGGGTCCTCCTTCTGGGATGATGCCCATGAGACCTGCTCCGGGAAAGAGGTCAGCAATGGGAGACCACATGCCCATGATGCCTGGGCCTCCAACGGTGAGACCTCCTGTTCAGTCTATGGTAGTTCCACTGGGCCAGACTGACAAGAGCAGAAGGGTTCTCTGTCAGTCTTGTATTACTTATTCTGTTTTACTAGGGGTTCTTGGTGCTGAGTCTGAGTATTTTTTTAGCTGCAGGGCAAGGGATGCTTCCCTACTTCCGATCAGAGAGAATAGTTTTGGAGTGGGGACATGAAATTTAAAAAGTGCAGTTTTCACTTGTGTTATAAATGGTGGAGACAAAATTGTGAGCTGTTTTAGTTAAAAATAAAAAAAAATTAAAAAAAAACTAACTTTTACCATACTCAATTTCTTGTAAAGTCTCATTTTGATACATATAACAAGCAAAGAAAAGGATATTTTTAGTTGGAAAAAGCAACATATATATTTATGCTTCATTTTATCGAGTCTTAATAAGAGGACTTCAGCTTTAATCATAATCAGCTTTAAGATATATACCACACACATAAGCACACATAGGTTATTATGGTTTTTTTTCCTCTTGATTTGCTAAGGTTGGCAAACCCTTTCCTTTCTCAGCTGGGAATGAATGGCCAACACTCCTCTGAGTCACGCTCATTTGATTTTCCCTTAAGGAGGAAGAGAATGAGTGGTTATGTAGCAGTCTTTTCATAGTGGACTTGGAGTCTTTCCATACTTGGCTGTATGGTTTCAACTGCTCTTTGGAACCAGCAATATCTATTTTCATAGTCCACAGACACAGACAAAGCCCCTACTCTTCCGTTTTGTTAAAGGATAGTCTATGCATCTCAGAGCAGGACTGCGGTGCATTGTCTGAGTGAGACTGTCACTGGATGGGCCACACTATCTGCCCTACACTCACATACCAGTCACGGAGTTTAGAGGCCTGGTCAGAGGAAGCAAACTCCAGCTTCATCCAGTCTCACCCCGAAGTTGCAAATCACCTCATTGCATGCCTTAGTATGAGCAATTTAATAAGGCTTAGCTTTTAAAGGATTGAATATTGAAGAATCTTTTGCATTTGTGAACGAGTTATTTAAAATTTAGTTAACCTTTAAAATAAGCGATTATCACTATTTTTTTTAAAGTTTATTTCCAACCACAAATTTTGTTTACTTTGACTTCTAAAAAGCTTTCTAGTGAGAACCATTTTGAAAGCAAGTACCTATTTCCAAGGGGTGGGGGGTGGGGTGGGGCGAGTGAGCAAACAAACCAACCAATGAAATTAAAAATAAAATAAGTAATTTTCTACTTCCTTTCTTCCCTTTTCTTCCTCTTGCACCTCCCTCTCACATCTCCCCTATCTCTTTCCCCTTCCTTCCTCCCTCCCTCCCTCCCTCCCTCCCTCCCTCCCTTCCTCCCTCCCTCCCTCCCTTCCTCCCTCCCTCTCTCCCTTCCTTCCTCACCTCCTTTATTTTTCTTCCTGTTTTTGCAACAGAGTCTCACTGTGTGGCCCAAGTTCGCTTTTGCTTCATGACCTTTCTAGGAGAAACCGTTTTTATTCACCTCATATAAACTAGACAGCGTCAAGTCAAAGAAGTTATTTAATTCGTGTCCGCTTGCTGGTCTGGTGAGTTTATTACACTACTCACGGGAGCATGGATGTGGCATTATTTACTGGCTCATGGGTGACTCAGCAGCAGCTGCGGCCCTGAACATCTTCCCACCCCACCATGAGTGAGAACTGCATCTGCAGTGTTTCTGCAACTAGCAGGCAGCTACACCACAGCCTTCTCTCCTCCAATAACTGTTTACTTCTTATGTAACTACCAGCAGGGAGCATGGGAGTCTTGGGAGTTGAGCAATCCTCTTAAGTTTGTCAGTTTCTTATGATTTGGGAGCCCCCTAAGCCTCTTCCTTTACTCCTTAATCTGTATGAAATGACGACACATCACCCCCTCTCCCGTTCTCTTCTCTCTATCTCTGTGATGCTCTCGGAGCTTTGGAAGGGATGATAAGACACTTTTCCTTTCATGGTTGGACATCAGACCAGTCTGCGAAAGCCACTTATTCTTAGTAGTTTGATGAGTTGTAAGTCTCCACAGTAACAGAGCTTGCTGCAAAAAGACGTTTCCTGGACCAAGAGAGTTGGTAGCAGTAATAGACTGGTATAAATACAAGTGTTCATGGGCAAAATTGATAGACAAGCACATTAAATAACAAAACAATAACAATAGCTTCTCCACGAAAACCTATGGCTGCTCTTACCCTAGGCTTATGTCTTAGTAGGGTACCAAACATGGGTTCTCTTCTGTAGAACAGCTTTTATATTCAATTGGAAAGTGGCTGATCATACCTATATAATTGTACCAGCATCACACTAAAGAGCATTTGCAGCCCAATATTTTGTATATAGCATGCACTCCATTGCCAAACGGGATTATTGACAAAAATTATTACCTAGATGTTTATATAGTGCCACTCAAAACCCTGAAAGGTAACCAGAGAAGACAAAGCTTCTACCTTACTTCCAACTTGATCCTTCTAGGTCCTGCAACCAAAGTGTGGAACATCTAGAGCAGTAGTGAACTAACATCCAGTTCCTGGCTGTCACAAGGATTTGTGTTAATAGTGTATATTGTGTGTGTGTGATCTTCTTGGTCCACAATTTGAAAGGACAAGGTCCATTTTACAAACATTTTAACTGCTGATCTGACTTGTTCTTCTAGATGCTTTTCCGAACCTATAAGACAGCCAAGAGTTACCATGATTTAGTGGGACCTTTTGTTATAGTATGTGAAGGAGTTTTTGCAGTTTCATTAGTGTCCATTCCAAGCAAGTGTCAATTGGTCTTAGAATTAAGTGGCTGAGGAGCATAGGTTCAATTGAGGATTATAGCTAGATAAACATCTACCAATAGTTATCTGTTGCTGGGTAACAGCTTAAAAGAGTATCATTTATTATAGTAGCTCACAGTCACTTTGGGTAAAGTTCTGAAGTTCAATTTAGCCAACATGGCTTCTTGCACATTTTAGAGGGTCACTATTGGTGCTAACTAGAACTCATCAGAAGCTTGACTAGGGAAGGGTCTGATTCTAAACTTCAGTGGGAAATGACAGGATTTGGTTCCTCATGCATTGCCGGACTGAGAGGTTCAGCTTCTTGCTGGCTATGGGCCATCCCTCAGTGGTTTGTCCTTTAGTCTATCTAAAGATGACTATAGATACGCTAGAGCTAAGAATCTCTGAGAAAAAAGACTTTAAAATTTCATGGCACATAACTGTGTACAGCACATCTTCTTAGCTGTGTTCTAGTGGTAAGACACAAGCCAGAAAACTCATCAACACTTAAGATGTGGGCTCGCACAGGGCACAGGCAGAGAGATAGTGATTAAGAGGAAGACTTTAGGTAGGGTCTGTGCACCCTAAAGACCAAGGGAAAAATGTCAGAAACAAATAAGGGTTATTTTTTCCACCGGAAAGAAAAAATGGGTAAGCTCGAATAATTACCTTCATTTTGAACGAAAGCCATGTTTCTTAACTGATGTCCAACTTGACTTTCCATTCAATTTGATTCTGGAATCTACTGCTTCCCTCGACCCTCAGAGCTTCTAGAATACTCAGCGTCTTCAGGACAGGATCTCAGAGTTTGGATAGCACAGAGATGGCAGACCTTCAGCCAAGTCTGGCAGAGGCAGCCAAAAGTCCAGCCAAACAGAACTCAACATACTGTTTTCAACTTCCATGAACTCTTTTAATTTTTATCCTTATTCACTAGGAGAAGAGTCCTCAGAACGGTTCTAATCATCTGTTACGTTGCTAAAGAGGCAGGATCCTGCATAGTTAAAAGGGACTGAGCATGTGAAGGAGTCCTTCAGCAAGCAGAGGGTGTTAGGGCATTATGATTTCTGCTAGAGCGCTGGGTGCTTTAATAGCAGGGGCACCCTGCCTCCGGAAAGGAGGGATCTTCACAAATCGGATCCCTTCTGTCTGTACCCTTCACTCCTCTACCTCATCCGCACAAATCTGACAAAAGGCTTTGAAATCCACCTGGGATGACGATGGGAGAGAAGCTTAGGCCAATCTAATCAAGCACTCTTGTCTGTTAACTTCAAAGAGGAGCCAAGCCTTGGGGAACATGTGTACAGACTTAGCAAGCTGGAGGCTTAAGCTATTTTATGACAGGTTTCCTGACTGTGTAGCATCATGATGTGTTAGGAGGTTCTAATAAAACCATAAGAAGCCTCAGGGGTAGGGGTGCTGGATAAGTACTGTCTTACTAATCACTGACTAAATTCGGGATGTTAGCAGTAGTCATGTTAAGTTGACAGATAATCTGAAAACTCTGTGTGATTCAAATAATGATCTGACCATGTCTTCATTGGCTTGAAGTAATCAATCATTATCTCCTTATTTTTATTTGTTTTAGCTGTGTGCATGTTGATTGTGTGTGTGTGTGTGTGTGTGTGTGTGTGTGTGTGTGTGCGCGCATGTTTATGTGTGTGCGCGCATGTTTATGTGTGTGAAACCCAGAGGTCAGCTTCTGATGCTGTTCCTCAGGAGACATTCACTATGTTTTCTTGAAACAGGGTCTTCCACTAGAACTTGGGGCTCACAAATTAAGGCTAAGCAGGCTGGCCAATTAACCTTAGGAATCTGCCTGTCTCTGCCTGTCCAACAGTGGGATCACAAGCACAGGCTAACATATCTAATATTTTCACTTGGGTTCTAGGGACCAAACTCTGGTCTTCTTGCTTGCATATTAAACACCTTACCAACTAAGCTACCTTCCTGGCCCTTTGGTTCTTAAATAAAGTGATAGGTTAGATGGCAAACATAACACGGTACATGTGAATTACATGTAGACATTGCTGTCCAATCTTCCATTCCAGTCTTCACCATTCATTCTCTTTCTCTCAGTGTCAAAAAAAAAACTTTTTAAAATTTATGTGCACACTCAGAAGCCAACAAAGAGAACATGACTATATTTGACCTGTAAAACCAAGTTTGGGGCCAGATTTTCTAATAGCATGCCTACCATGTCAAAACTCCTAGCTCTCAGACCAACTTATGTATCATTGACTTCATAGTCTCACCTGCACATCAGGTTTTAGCCTTATAGTTCGTAACTTATTTAAAAGGTCAGTGTCATCAAGACGCCATTACTAAATAGAACATAGTGATCTTTATTTTTATTGCATAAGAGTTGCCTGGGTCTGGTATGATTTTGGCCCTGATGCATGTCGCCTTGTAGGGCAGAAGCCAAGCTGTAAGTGAGATTATTATAACTTAGGTAGGAAAAGAGAGAGCTGGCTCTGGTACCTCTCAGAAAAAAACTCAAGGGGTAAACCCAATATCCAAGTTGTCCTTCCAGTAATCGCAGGTTTTACTTATGTTTTCTCTTTAAATGGCTTTTATGTATCAAGATGGTAATGTGTTATCAATCAAGAATAGTTCGTCGTTAAGAAATGCTCACAGATTCATTGGCCTGGTTCTACATTTTATAATATATTGGAAGAACTTGTCCAAGAGACACCCCCATTTCTCCCATCTTTTTTATCTCAACAAGAATTGCTTTTGACATTTATCTTACTTTTTTTTTTTAGAATTTCATATATAAAGGCTGCTTTTACATCATTTCCATTCCATATATATTCTCTCCATTCTAAATCTTCACATGTCTCTCCCAATCCCTCTAAACTTCATGATCTCATTTTCAATTGTTATATATATACATACATATATATATGTATATATATGTCTGTGCGCATGTACACACATATGATGTACGTATTTATATAAATTTATTGTTCATGTGTATATGTTACTGTTCATGTGTATATGTGTATAGAGGAGATAAGCCCTATCAGGGGACTTGTCTAAGGAGATGGGCTTTTTTTTTAGCGGTTGTTAATTATAATTCTTCATTTAAGGTGGGGCCTTGTGAGAATTGGGATGATATGCCAGTCGGTGTTGTCATTTTGTAGGTTTTTATTTGTATGACTATATTGTTAAGATTTCACAAGTGCAACTCCAGAAACCCAAACCAAGTCAAAATAAGAAATACATCTATTAAAAGAGGGAGTAATAGTTTAAATTATTTTAGCTAGCTTGATAAGAGTTAGCTGCACTGAAACTCAGTTAACAGAAGTTTTGAGTAAAAATTGACCTTGAAGTTGCTAATCAACAAACCAAGGAAAGCTTAAACTTGCCAAGGATAGAAGTTCCTAAATGGGTGAAAAGAACGAGTTCTGCACACTAAATGCAAGGATTAAAGGGGGGAACAAAAGAGAACTTTCACAGATGTTTCTCCAAACTTTTATGCAATGTCTCTTCTCCAATTATGTTTTCAATTTTCCAGTATTTCTGAATGCCCCTCCATCTCTCATTTTTCATACCTATGCCTTTAATATCTTCTTACTAGTTCTCACAGAATTTCTAGAACTAAACATTTTCTACTTATTGAGACATGCTGGTGACATCTGCCAAGTTAAGTCTCCCCTTCTTAGTCTCAAACACAGTTCTAACCTCTGACCACCTTGGCTACACAGTCCACCATGGGAAGATTTTAGCCATCTTCACAGTTCCGTCTAATTCCCCTTAACTTTCTGGATTCTTCATCTTGTCATTCTCTATCTTTTTACTTGTACATTTCTCACACCTATTTTTCCTGAGCATCATTCCCTTTCCCACATTCTCCCAGATTTCTTTTCTCATGCTCTCCCTTCTCTCTACTACTTGTCCTATCAACACAAGGTATACCGGGAGGAACAGCCACTGGACTGGATTTTGTCTTCCATTCTTTCTCTTGTGTGTGTCTTCACTTCGCCTCTGACACTTTTTCTCTATGTAGGTGTAGAGCCTTAGGCATCTTGCCTTTAGTCCACCATAACCTCATCAGTTGTGCTTATATAGCTGGTACCAGTTTCACTTCATAAGAAATGAAATACTTTGTAGTAGCTTCCAATAACAGAACACACTAAATTTAAACAGCTTTGAAAGAGCTTTTTACTACTGCCTTTTTTTCCAACGTATCCGCCCTGCCCCTATTCTTCATAGGGTCATTATCTTGGTTCCCCTGGGATAGTGCTAGTTTACGTCTTGTTCTAATGCATTTGTTTTTCACTGTGCCACTTTTATCCTTAGTAATTCTATTTAAATAATAAATCACCTGTGTCATGTAAATTACACTTTAATCATGACCATGACCATGCAGGTTGAGTTTGCTAACCACTATAGTTGAACCTTCCTCCTGCTTGTCAATATTACCACATAGGATGCTCCCTGTGAATTCCTTCCTTGCCCTGTCATGCTCCTTTTTTTTCAAATCACACAATTCTTGTGTCTATTATATTTGCAATCCAGATCATAAACATTCTTTCTATTTTCCTTTGGTCAACAGACTTGCTTCATAAACCATACCTATTTCATTTTCTGTGGTTCACTTAATCAAAACCACATCTTAGAGCTATGATGTTTCTGTTAGTCATTTTTCTATTGCTGAAGAGATGCTATGATCAAGGCTACTCTTATTAAAAAAAAAACATTTAATTGGGGGTTTGCTGACAGTTTGAGAAGTTTAATGCATTATCATCACGGCAAGATGTAAGGTGATATGCATGGAGTTGGAGCAGTAGCTGAGAATTTTACACCTTGATCTGCAAACAGGAGCAAGAGAGAGAGAGAGAGAGAGAGAGAGAGAGAGAGAGAGAGAGAGAAAGAAAGACTGGGTCTGGTGTGGGCTTTTGGAAACTCAAAACCCACCCCTTTCAGCATACTTCCTCCGACAAGGAAGAAAGAGTTCCCTTCCCAAAACAGTTCCACCAATTGGGGACAAAGTATTCATATATAGGGCCATTCTTATTCTAAGCACACAAGGTTGTTCTAGCTTGTATTCTAATAAATATGATCAACATAGAATACAGGACTAAGTTTTTCTGTGTGTGTGCATGCGTATCTAGTGATTGTCTGTGCAGGTATGTGTACTCTCCTATGTGTTGGTACACATTTGTGTGTGTGAGCATGTGTATGCAGGTCTAGAGGTCTCAAGTTGACATCAGGGGTATTCCCCTAGCCCTCTCCACTTTAAATCAGACTCTCTTTTTGAACCAGGGTCTCTCTAATTCCAGCTAGCCTAGCTATATAGCTTGCTTCAGGAATCCCCTGTCTTTGGCTCCTGGATGCTGGGATTACGAGTGGCCACCATGATTGTTTAGCATTTACATGGGTCCTGGGGATTTGAGCTATAGACCTTTGTGTGAAAGCACTGTATTCACTGAGCTCTTTCTTGCCACAGGGGCCCAATTTTTAAATCAAGGCTTGGTTATTATCTGTTTATGATCTAAAACTTATTTCTTTGTATTTATGTCTCTGAATTAAATTGTTAGTTAATTCTTGATATTAAAAATAGTGAGTCGAAATAGTTTAATGACAGACAGAATAAAATTTGATTTTATTTATTCTACTTCTGATCCAATGTTACAAACATTTAGGAGACATTGTGTTCTATTTTTTAATTTGCAGTATTTCCAGTATTAAATAATGTCCAGTTAAACTACTTGATATCATTCCTGGGATAAAGAGGCTGGCATCTTTTATAGAAAAGTTTCAGTATCAATATAAAACATTCGGAAACAAAACTGCCCCTTTGCTATTTCTAATAAGCAAGCAATGATGAAATTTTTCTTCATAAAAATCTTGTCTTTTTCTCCTTTAGCTTTTCTCACATTGGCTTGAAGGTCAAACAGGATCTGGAAGCATTCCTATGTCTCTCTTGGGTGTATGCGTTTTTAAAATACCCTGACATTGAAGTATTTAGCAGGCTCTGATAGATTTATTAGTAACCGCAAAGTATTTCCATGGAATTCAGGCAGATGTGAGTTCCTGTTAGGAAGGGACAGTTGGCTGAAAGCAACAATTTCTGGATCTTTTCTAATTCCTAGAGGAATTCTGCTGCATGCTGATGAGAGGCCGGGAGCAAACAGCTGAGGCCAAGCAGGGCGAACTGATTTTCTCACATCCTTTAAGAATTGGTAGTTGGTGCAAAGAATGTAAACAGCCATACAGTAAAAGGACATCAAAAGGAGCCACAAGTCCTTACAGTTAATAAACCAACACACTCAAACAAAACCACACAGCTATGTGCATGGCTGATAAGAAAGAACTTTAAACCTCTCTCTTTCTCTCTCTCTCTCTGTCTCTGTCTCTGTCTCTCTCTGTCTCTGTCTCTGTCTCTCTCTGTCTCTGTCTCTCTGCCTCTCTATCTCTGTCTCTGTCTCTCTGTCTCTCTGCCCCTCTGTCTCTGTCTCTCTCTGTCCGTCTCTGTCTCTCTGTCTCTCTTTGTCTCTGTCTCTCTGCCTCTCTGTCTCTGTCTCTCTCTCTGTGTCTCTCTGTCTCTCTTTCTCTCTCTCTCCAAGGAAGGAATAATAAAACAAGGGTATTAAAAATAAGACCTCATTAAATTCTTTAATAATAGCAAAAAGAAGGTGAAGACTCTGTATTGAGAGAGAACACCCACCAGAGCCACGGTCAGAAGTGTGGACTTTGCTTCCCATCTGTTGTCTGGAGAACAGCCTACCTCCCTGCCCTGAGTGTTGACCCTTTTCTCAAACCTTCCATCCATCGCTTTAAGCAGGCTGTTGTAGAAAGCTTCAAGTTTTCATTTCCTTGCTTCTTCCGTGCGCCGCAGCTATGGTTACACGGTGTTAGCTGTTAGCATTCCCATTGAAGCATGTCTCGGCAGCAGGCTTTTCCTGACTTCTTTTTTTTTTTTTCTTTTTTTCGGAGCTGGGGACCGAGGCAGCAGGCTTTTAACATCAGTTTATTTTTTATCTTACGAAGGTGATACTTAGCAATTAGCCATCAAAATTAGATCATTCCTGGAAGTGAGGAAAGCGCTTTTCCATCTTGTATGCTCCAGCATGATTGCTGGGCTTCTATGGACATTAATTCAGGTGACGTTTCTCTTTTCTGCCTCCCATTGTGGTTCTAGTATAGAGATCTGAACAGAGCAGCGCTTCCTAAATCGTGTCACTTTATAAAAGCTTCGGTGTGTCGGCTATAAAATGGTTAAGCCTAAATATGTGGGCAAAGAAATCCAAATATCCAGTTATTATTTATTTATTTAAATTTCTCTATTCCATTTATTTTCCTTCTATGTGTAAGCACAGGCATGTCACAGCACGGAGGTGGGGATGGCAGGACAATTTTGGGGACCCATTGTATCATTTCATCATGTGGGTCCTGGGGTTTGAACTCAGATTGTCCAACGAGCTGACTGGCCAGCCCAGATAGTTCATTTTAAATATGGATGCATAAAGGGTGTTTGCTCTAGTTTTTGTTTTTTTTTTCTGAAATTAAAAATATGTTGGGCTATAAACATTTTGACAAATGGATATTGTGGTGTTTAGCAGGAGAATGGTCCCCATGGGCTAATATATTTGAATGCTTGGTTTCTAGTTGGTGGAACTGTTTTGGGAAGGATTACAAGGTGTAGCCATTAGAGGAGGTGTGTCCACTGGGGTGGGCTTTGAGGTTGAAAGTCCATGCCACACTCTGACTTGTTCTCTCTACTTCAACTTGTGGATAAAAATGTAAACTGTCTGCCACTGCTCTGGGGCCGCCCCTGCTGTAATGGTTGTGGATTTACTCTCTGAAATTGTAAGCAAACCCTAATAAACGCTTTCTTTCATAAGTTGCCTTGGTCATGGTGTCTTTTCAAAGAAATAAAATAGTAAGATGTATGTGCTTGTGAAAACATCATCACAATAAAATAATGGGGACAGCTCTATATCCTCTCGTGCCCTTCTCTAGTTTTTTTCTTTCCATGCTTGCCTGACATCATAGGCAGCCACCCATCATCATCATCATCTTCTTCTTCTTCTTCTTCTTCTTCTTCTTCTTCTTCTTCTTCTTCTTCTTCTTCTTCTTCTTCTTCTTCTTCTTCTTCTTCTTTTTCTTCTTCTTCTTCTTCTTCTTCTTTTTCTTCTTCTTCTTCTTCTTCTTCTTCTTCTTCTTCTTCTTCTTCTTCTTCTTCTTCTTCTTCTTCTTCTTCTTCTTCTTCTTCTTCTTCTTCTTCTTCTCCTCCTTCTCCTTCTCCTCCTCCTCCTCCACTTTGTCTTCTCCTCCTCTTCCTCCTCTTCCTCCTCTTCCTCCTCTTCTTACTCCTCTTCCTTCTTCTCTCCCTCCCTCCCTCCCTCCCTCCCAGTGCTGGAGATGAACCCTGAGGCTTCACTTATGCTTAACAAGCAATCTACCACTGATCCCTCATCTATCCACTTTTCAGCTACTGTTAGAACTATAAATAAATACAACTCATACAATTCCCACTCTATACAGTTTAGCTCCTTAAGACAGAAAGAGATTATGTGTGTCAACCTCTTAAAAAGAATTTTTTAGTAATGTATTCTATTTAAAAAAAAACCCGAAGGAATGCATCTGTTCTATTAAAAACCTGCAGTGGAGGAATGCATTTGTTGGTAGGCACCAGATTCCTGTCTATAACAAACAAAGGCATAGGAAGCATTCATGTGCAGGTCTTTGTCTGGTATGTTTTTATTCTTCTTTGGTAAATGTATAGGAGTGGAAGGCGCAGATCATTTATAAAGCGTGCTTAAGAATCTGATAAAACATTTTGTAAAGTAGCTGTACCTTTTCACCTTCTCATCCGCATTGAATAAGAATTCCAGTTCCTGTGTACCCTTGGCAACAGTTTGTAGTCTTGTGTGTCTGTGTGTGTCTGTGCGCACACATGTGTGTGCATGTGTGTGTGTGTGTGTGTGTGCACACGCTTGCCCAAGCATATTTGCCGAGAACAAAAGGGAATATCAGATATTCTCCATAGCTTTTTCTCTTCTTTGCAGTTCCTCTGACAAAATACCCTGAAAAAAGGAATTGAGTGGCAAAAAGAGTGAGGGTGGGGAGGGGAACACCCATAAGGAAGGGGAGGGGGGAGGGGGGATGTTTGCCCGGATACCGGGAAAGGGAATAACACTCGAAATGTATATAAGAAATACTCAAGTTAATAAAAAAAAAAAAAACCAAAAAAAAAAAAAAAAAACTAGCCATCCCCCAGCATCCTTCAGTGCTTTCCCCTGTGCTGTGGTGGCAATCCCAAGCTATATGATCCATCATTTCTCTAGTCACAGGGGTCACATAAGGTCAGGATTTTGTTTGTTTGTTTGTTTGTTTATTTATTTATTTATTTATTTATTTATTTAGGAGATAGGGTCTTGTTCTATACTAATAGAAGGCCCTGGAACTCACTGTATAGACCAGAGTGGCCTCAAACACATTGAAATCTGCTTTTCTCTGCCTTCCAAGTGGCTGGGATGAAAGGCGTATGCTTCTACACCTAAAGGCCTAGATTTTTAAATGGGTACTCTGCATCTAAAATCTGATGCTCACGTGTTCGTCAAGTGCTCTGAACCATGGAGTCACTTTGCTCTCCTCAGAGGAATCTTTTTAATGTTTGTCCTTTCTTTGAAAAAATATTTATTTGCATTTATATTTGTGAGTCTATCTGTGTGTGAAGTACATGTGTGTCTCAGGGTAGGTCTTCACTTCCCACCTCGTTTGAGGTAGGGCTTCTTTTCCTGTTTGACTCTACCCTGTGTACTACAGGGTAACTGGCCTGTGAGTGTCTGGAAAGAGTCTTCTGTCTCTGCTGAGGATCATATTATGGGAGCGCTTTCACACAGGTGCTAATGTGGCCAGTTGTTATCTGGGTTTCAGTGGTCAAGCTTGGATAAGAATTGCATTTTTATGTCTTGGAGCCATCTTGCTGGCCCATATTTGCTACTTCCAATAAATACAGAATAATATTCCATTGCTGTTTTTACTTACATTTGTCTAATGACTAATTATGTTGAGTACATTTCTATGTGCTTATTCATTATTTGTGGAATAGTCGACTCAATTTTTAATTTAGTCATTTGTCTTTTTATTGTTTGAAAAGTAAAAGTTTTTTAAAAATATAATTCTATATAGATATCTTTTGTAAAATAAGTGCCCTGTAAGTAGTTTCTCTCTCTCTGTAGCTAGTGAGATTTCTTAATAGAGTCTTAATGAGAATAAATTTTGGTAAAATATCATAATTTATCATCATTACTTTTTGTGTCTTTGTTTTTGAAAAAACCTCAAGGCCTTTAAACTTTTCCCCGTTTTTAGATAGAAGCTCTTACGTTTAGACTGGGTGATCTGTTTTGAATTGTAGGGGAAAGAGGCAACCTTTATCTTTTTCCATATGGGTATCTATTTGTTCCAAGATAACCTGAAGCTGTCATTTTCTCCCAAAGAATCATCCTTGCAACTTCACAAAAAAAGAAATGACCATATGCATGTGGATATTACTTGTTGCATTAACTTAGTTGCCCATTTTCCTATTAATGCCATGCTGCCTATATTAAATATAGTTGGACTTAAAACTCTACCATTCCGGCAACAATTTCATTTCATGAATACCAATCTTTTGAATTACTTTTCTTTTTAAATGTGAGAAAATAACTGTTAGAAGCTACATCGTAAGGAAGGAAGGGTTTATTTTAGTTTATGATTTCATTTTTCCTTGGTGAGGAAGTGTGGTAGGAAGACCATGGAGGGGAGGGCATGGTTGGGGCCGGGGCATATAGTCTACATCAATGAAAACATGGTTGCTGCTTCTCAGACTGTGGCTGACCAGAAAACCAGAGGTGGGTATAATTTACAAAGCATCATTAATGCACTAAAACTTCTTAGACCAATGCTGCATTTGGAGACCAAGGATTCGAACACACAAGCTCACGGAGGACACTTCATATTCAAGCCACATCAAGTAATGATTTCCAGTCTATTTCAGGAGATTTGGGGTATCCAAGATTCTACACCATTATCAAGAATCAAGGTTGTGCCAATTCTATGTTAGTCTTTGTCTGTACCACAAGTAGCGAGGGAATAGAACACCTGTTAAATACAGTTCAATAAAGACCAGATAAAAGGAACAACGATGCCAAATTCCTGGTGAAAAATTAATAGGATATTAATATCATTGCGACAGTGACAGAGAAATAAGCCAAGGCTTAAGCTGAGTAGAAAGCTAGCAATTACCAAAAGGGAAGTGATACAGTATGTTCGAGGTGATTACAGGACTCAGGTTCATGCTGCTATAAAATGTACTTTAGTAGATGTGAAGGAGTCTAGATAAACAGTAACACGTTTGCGCTTAGACTCAGTTGTGAGTGGTGAGACTTCAAGATGTGGTCACATTCACCTTTGGCAGGGAGAGATGGATCTTCTGTTGGAAGTGAGGCATTTATAGAAATATGGGACTAAGCATTATTAATAACATATACCAAAAGGATTAGAGACACTGTATTAGCAGGAAGAACTAGGAGAATCATTCTTCATGCTCACAGACCACCGATGAATGTGTTTCAAACCTCAGTATTAATTAGAATTACTAGAGAAGTGCAAAGTTTGAGCCATATGCGATTTCTGGTTCTGTACCAGTGTTAATTTGTGTTGTGATAAACGTACTTTTGTGAGCTGTTACCATTAGTGGAAGCTGGGTGAATAATATGCCAAAAAAGTTCATTTCTGTAGCTTGTCTGAAGGTCTAAATTTATTTCAAGATGAGAAGCTCTTAATAAGAATATTTGAGCAACTAGATTAGATTGTATGAGGTTAGGGCTTGGAGTTTTATTAGATTTTTTGACATGGAGAACCTTTGGTTTTGCTTACTCCAATAGTAATTCATAGAAATACCCCAAATACCAAGTAAATAAATCCTTTTTTTTTTATTAACTTGAGTATTTCTTATATACATTTCGAGTGTTATTCCCTTTCCCGGTATCCGGGCAAACATCCCCCCTCCCCCCTCCCCTTCCTTATGGGTGTTCCCCTCCCCACCCTCCCCCCATTGCCGCCCTCCCCCCGCCAGTCTAGTTCACTGGGGGTTCAGTCTTAGCAGGACCCAGGGCTTCCCCTTCCACTGGTACTCTTACTAGGATATTCATTGCTACCTATGAGGTCAGAGTCCAGGGTCATTCCATGTATAGTCTTTGGGTAGTGGCTTAGTCCCTGGAAGCTCTGGTTGCTTGGCATTGTTGTACATATGGGGTCTCGAGCCCCTTCAAGCTCTTCCAGTTCTTTCTCTGATTCCTTCAACGGGGGTCCTATTCTCAGTTCAGTGGTTTGCTGCTGGCATTCGCCTCTGTATTTGCTGTATTCTGGCTGTGTCTCTCAGGAGCGATCAACATCCGGCTCCTGTCGGTCTGCACTTCTTTGCTTCATCCATCTTGTCTAATTGGGTGGCTATATATGTATGGGCCACATGTGGGGCAGACTCTGAATGGGTGTTCCTTCAGTCTCTGTTTTAAACTTTGCCTCTCTCTTCCCTGCCAAGGGTATTCTTGTTCCCCTTTTAAAGAAGGAGTGAAGCATTCACATTTTGATCATCCGTCTTGAGTTTCATTTGTTCTAGGCATCTAGGGTAATTCAAGCATTTGGGCTAATAGCCACTTATCAATGAGTGCATACCATGTATGTCTTTCTGTGATTGGAATGCTCACTCAGGATGATGTTTTCCAGTTCCAACCATTTGCCTACGAATTTCATAAAGTCGTTGTTTTTGATAGCTGAGTAATATTCCATTGTGTAGATGTACCACATTTTCTGTATCCATTCCTCTGTTGAAGGGCATCTGGGTTCTTTCCAGCTTCTGGCTATTATAAATAAGGCTGCTATGAACATAGTGGAGCATATGTCTTTGTTATATGTTGGGGCATCTTTTGGGTATATGCCCAAGAGAGATATAGCTGGATCCTCAGGCAGTTCAATGTCCAACTTTCTGAGGAACCTCCAGACTGATTTCCAGAATGGTTTTACCAGTCTGCAATCCCATCAACAATGGAGGAGTGTTCCTCTTCCTCCACATCCTCGCCAGCATCTGTTGTCCCCTGAGTTTTTGATCTTAGCCATTCTCACTGGTGTGAGGTGAAATCTCAGAGTTGTTTTGATTTGCATTTCCCTTATGACTAAAGATGTTGAACATTTCTTTAGGTGTTTCTCAGCCATTCGGCATTCCTCAGCTGTGAATTCTTTGTTTAGCTCTGAACCCCATTTTTAATAGGGTTATTTGTCTCCCTGCGGTCTAACTTCTTGAGTTCTTTGTATATTTTGGATATAAGGCCTCTATCTGTTGTAGGATTGGTAAAGATCTTTTCCAAATCTGTTGGTTGCCATTTTGTCCTAACCACAGTGTCCTTTGCCTTACAGAAGCTTTGCAGTTTTATGAGATCCCATTTGTCGATTCTTGATCTTAGAGCGAAAGCCATTGGTGTTTTGTTTAGGAAATTTTTTCCAGTGCCCATGTGTTCCAGATGCTTCCCTAGTTTTTCTTCTATTAGTTTGAGTGTGTCTGGTTTGATGTGGAGGTCCTTGATCCACTTGGACTTAAGCTTTGTACAGGGTGATAAGCATGGATCGATCTGCATTCTTCTACATGTTGACCTCCAGTTGAACCAGCACCATTTGCTGAAAATGCTATCTTTTTTCCATTTGATGGTTTTGGCTCCTTTGTCAAAAATCAAGTGACCATAGGTGTGTGGGTTCATTTCTGGGTCTTCAATTCTATTCCATTGGAATATCTGTCTGTCTCTGTACCAATACCATGCAGTTTTTATCACTATTGCTCTGTAATACTGCTTGAGTTCAGGGATAGTGATTCCCCCTGAAGTCCTTTTATTGTTGAGGATAGCTTTAGCTATCCTGGGTTTTTTGTTATTCCAGATGAATTTGCAAATTGTTCTGTCTAACTCTTTGAAGAACTGGATTGGTATTTTGATGGGGATTGCATTGAATCTGTAGATTGGTTTTGGTAAAGTGGCCATTTTTACTATATTAATCCTGCCAATCCATGAGCATGGGAGATCTTTCCATCTTCTGAGGTCTTCTTCAATTTCCTTCTTCAGTGTCTTGAAGTTCTTATTGTACAGATCTTCTACTTGCTTGGTTAAAGTCACACCGAGGTACTTTATATTATTTGGGTCTATTATGAAGGGTGTCGTTTCCCTAATTTCTTTTTTGGCTTGTTTCTCTTTTGTGTAGAGGAAGGCTACTGATTTATTTGAGTTAATTTTATACCCAGCCACTTTGCTGAAGTTGTTTATTAGCTTTAGTAGTTCTCTGGTGGAACTTTTGGGATCACTTAAATATACTATCATGTCATCTGCAAATAGTGATATTTTGACCTCTTCTTTTCCGATCTGTATCGCCTTGATCTCCTTTTGTTGTCTGATTGCTCTGGCTAGAACTTCAAGAATTATATTGAATAAGTAGGGAGAGAGTGGGCAGCCTTGTCTAGTCCCTGATTTTAGTGGGATTGCTTCAAGTTTCTCTCCATTTAGTTTAATGTTAGCAACTGGTTTGCTGTATATGGCTTTTACTATGTTCAGGTATGGGCCTTGAATTCCTATTCTTTCCAGGACTTTTATCATGAAGGGGTGTTGAATTTTGTCAAATGCTTTCTCAGCGTCTAATGAAATGATCATGTGGTTTTGTTCTTTCAGTTTGTTTATATAATGGATCACGTTGATGGTTTTCCGTATATTAAATCATCCCTGCATGCCTGGGATGAAGCCTACTTGGTCATGGTGGATGATTGTTTTGATGTGCTCTTGGATTCGGTTTGCCAGAATTTTATTGAGTATTTTTGCGTCGATATTCATAAGGGAAATTGGTCTGAAGTTCTCTTTCTTTGTTGTGTCTTTGTGTGGTTTAGGTATAAGAGTAATTGTGGCTTCGTAGAAGGTATTCGGTAGTGATCCATCTGTTTCAATTTTGTGGAATAGTTTGGATAATATTGGTATGAGGTCTTCTCTGAAGGTTTGGTAGAATTCTGCACTAAACCCGTCTGGACCTGGGCTCTTTTTGGTTGGGAGACCTTTAATGACTGCTTCTATGTCCTTAGGAGTTATGGGGTTGTTTAACTGGTTTATCTGTTCCTGATTTAACTTCGGTACCTGGTATCTGTCTAGGAAATTGTCCATTTCCTGAAGATTTTCAAGTTTTGTGGAATATAGGTTTTTATAGAAAGATCTGATGATTTTTTGAATTTCCTCTGAATCTGTTGTTATGTCTCCCTTTTCATTTCTGATTTTGTTAATTTGGACACACTCTCTGTGTCCTCTCCTTAGTCTGGCTAAGGGTTTATCTATCTTGTTGATTTTCTCAAAGAACCAACTTTTGGTTCTGTTGATTCTTTCTATGGTCCTTTTTGTTTCTACTTGGTTGATTTCAGCTCTGAGTTTGATTATTTCCTGCCTTCTACTCCTCCTGGGTGTATTTGCTTCTTTTTGTTCTAGAGCTTTTAGGTGTGCTGTCAAGCTGCTGACATACGCTCTTTCCTGTTTCTTTCTGCAGGCACTCAGCGCTATGAGTTTTCCTCTTAGCACAGCTTTCATTGTGTCCCATAAGTTTGGGTATGTTGTACCTTCATTTTCATTAAATTCTAAAAAGTTTTTAATTTCTTTCTTTATTTCTTCCTTGACCAGGTTATCATTGAGTAGAGCATTGTTCAATTTCCACGTATATGTGGGCATTCTTCCTTGATTGTTATTGAAGACCAGTTTTAGGCCGTGGTGGTCTGATAGCACGCATGGGATTATTTCTATCTTTCTGTACCTGTTGAGGCCCGTTTTTTTTTTTACCAATTATATGGTCAATTTTGGAGAAAGTACCATGAGGAGCTGAGAAGAAGGTAAATCCTTTTGCTTTAGGATAGAATGTTCTATAAATATCCGTTAAGTCCATTTGGCTCATGACTTCTCTTAGTCTGTCTACATCTCTGTTTAATTTCTGTTTCCATGATCTGTCCATTGATGAGAGTGGGGTGTTGAAATCTCCCACTATTATTGTGTGAGGTGCAATGTGTGTTTTGAGCTTTAGTAAGGTTTCTTTTACATATGTAGGTGCCCTTGTATTTGGGGCATAGATATTTAGGATTGAGAGTTCATCTTGGTGGATTTTTCCTTTGTTGAATATGAAGTGTCCTTCCTTATCTTTTTTGATGACTTTTAATTGAAAATTGATTTCATTTGATATTAGAATGGCTACTCCAGCTTGCTTCTTCTGACCATTTGCTTGGAAAGTTGTTTTCCAGCCTTTCACTCTGAGGTAATGTCTGTCTTTGTTTCTGAGGTGTGTTTCCTGTAGGGAGCAGAATGCAGGGTCCTCGTTGCGTATCCAGTTTGTTAATCTATGTCTTTTTATTGGGGAGTTGAGGCCATTGATGTTGAGAGATATTAAGGAATAGTGATTATTGCTTCCCGTTATATTCATATTTGGATGTGAGGTTATGTTTGTGTGCTTTCATTCTCTTTGTTTTGTTGCCAAGACCATTAGTTTCTTGCTTCTTCTAGGTTATAGCTTGCCTCCTTATGTTGGGCTTTACCATTTATTATCCTTTGTAGTGCTGGATTTGTAGAAAGATATTGTGTAAATTTGGTTTTGTCATGGAATATCTTGGTTTCTCCATCAATGTTAATTGAGAGTTTTGCAGGATACAGTAACCTGGGCTGGCATTTGTGTTCTCTTAGGGTCTGTATGACATCAGTCCAGGATCTTCTGGCCTTCATAGTTTCTGGCGAGAAGTCTGGTGTGATTATGATAGGTCTGCCTTTATATGTTACTTGACCTTTTTCCCTTACTGCTTTTAATATTCTTTCTTTATTTTGTGCGTTTGGTGTTTTGACAATTATGTGACGGGAGGTGTTTCTTTTCTGGTCCAATCTATTTGGAGTTCTGTAGGCTTCTTGTATGCCTATGGGTATCTCTTTTTTTAGATTAGGGAAGTTTTCTTCTATGATTTTGTTGAAGATATTTACTGGTCCTTTGAGCTGGGAGTCTTCACTCTCTTCTATACCTATTATCCTTAGGTTTTATCTTCTCATTGAGTCCTGGATTTCCTGTATGTTTTGGACCAGTTGCTTTTTCTGCTTTACATTATCTTTGACAGTTGAGTCAATGATTTCTATGGAATCTTCTGCTCCTGAGATTCTCTCTTCCATCTCTTGTATTCTGTTGGTGAAGCTTGTATCTACAGCTCCTTGTCTCTTCTTTTGGTTTTCTATATCCAGGGTTGTTTCCATGTGTTCTTTCTTGATTGCTTCTATTTCCATTTTTAATTCCTTCAACTGTTTGATTGTGTTTTCCTGGAATTCTTTCAGGGATTTTTGCGATTCCTCTCTCTAGGCTTCTACTTGTTTATTAATGTTTTCCTGTGTTTCCCTAAGGGAGTTCTTCACGTCTTTCTTGAAGTCCTCCAGCATCATGATCAAATATGATTTTGAAACTAGATCTTGCTTTTCTGGTGTGTTTGGATATTCCATGTTTGTTTTGGTGGGAGAATTGGGCTCCGATGATGCCATGTAGTCTTGGTTTCTCTTGCTTGGGTTCCTGTGCTTGCCTCTCGCCATCAGATTATCTCTAGTGTTACTTTGTTCTGCTATTTCTGACAGTGGCTAGACTGTCCTATAAGCCTGTGTGTCAGGAGTGCTGTAGACCTGTTTTCTTCTCTTTCAGTCAGTTATGGGGACAGAGTGTTCTGCTTTCGGGCGTGTAGTTTTTCCTCTCTACAGGTCTTCAGCTGTTCCTGTGGGCCTGTGTCTTGAGTTCATCAGGCAGCTTTCTTGCAGCAGAAAAGTTGGTCTTAGCTGTGGTCCCGAGGCTCAAGTTCGCTCGTGGGGTGCTGCCCAGGGGCTCTCTGCAGCGGCAGCAACCAGGAATATCTGTGCCGCCCCTTCCGGGAGCTTCAGTGCACCAGGGTTCCAGATGGCCTTTGGTGTTTTCCTCTGGCGTCCGAGATGTATGTACAGAGAGCAGTCTCTTCTGGTTTCCCAGGCTTGTCTTCCTGTCTGAAGGTTTAGCTCTCCCTCCCACGGGATTTGGGTGCAGATAACTGTTTATACGGTCTGTTTCCTTCAGGTTCTGGTGGTGTCTCAGGCAGGGGTCCTGCCGCTCCTGGGCCCTCCCCCACGGGAGCTCAGAGGCCTTATACAGTTTCCTCTTGGGCCAGGGATGTGGGCAGGGGTGAGCAGT
This sequence comes from Rattus norvegicus, assembly GCF_021556685.1. Taxonomy (NCBI): domain Eukaryota; kingdom Metazoa; phylum Chordata; class Mammalia; order Rodentia; family Muridae; genus Rattus; species Rattus norvegicus. The sequence goes on from NC_141553.1 coordinate 44,338,986, forward strand.
GTTGGTGGTCTCTTCCGCTCTGCAGCCTCAGGAGTGCCCATCTGAACAGGCAGTTGGGTCTCTCTCTCACAGGGTCTGGGCTAAATAAATCCTTTTAAATGAGCAACACATGCTTATATATTTTCTTAGACTCGAGACACAATGTGTTCATGAAGACAAGGAATGGTGTAGTCAAATGTGTATTGAGAGTCTTGTAGGATCTAGTATTTAAAGATGTAAAGAAGGCAGAAGTGTCATTTTTTCTTCCGTTGGATTTTGAATTCAGATGGTGAGCAAACCCAGAAGTTTGCAGCATAGGACTATTTGAGCTACTCAAAGAATAAGTGGGCCGGGAGGAGAGGTGTGAGGCTCATTCTGGATGGAAGAGAGGTTCTGAAGTACCCAACTATTAGTAGCTCTAGTAAAACATTTTATTCAGTCATCCCTGAGCATCTGTGGGAGATTGGTTCCCAAAAGCTCATCTATGGTTGAAGTTCAGGTCTCCTTAAGAAAAGGCATAGTTTTTACAGGTAACCTCAACACCTCCTCTGACAGTATACTTTGGAACATCTTAGGTTATCTGTAATAGCTAACAAAATAAGTTATTTAAATTGCTGTTATACAATGTAATTTAGGAAATAACTGTAAGAGAACTTTCAGTAGACATGGATGTCTTTGGTTTCCAAGCACATTTAGTCGATGGTTGAATCTGCTGATGCAATACCCACAGGTGTGAGGGAAAAATCGTGTCCACCTTGTTGAGAATAACTTGGGTGTCTTCCCTACATGGAGACAAAGATTTGATTAGCTGGTTTCTCCTCTTAACCTCCCAAGATCAAATGACATGCAAGTACTTTATCTATTGCAAAAAGGATGGAGATGTCTTTAAATAACCCTACATCCTCAGGAGCTTAAGGGTTCATTATTGTGCAGTTCATAGAATGAGAATCTTTTTGGGAGATTTGTATAATGGGTGGTGTCAGAATTCTAATTACAGCGCAGCTTAGACACAAGTTCATTAGTTGAATTATTCATGGAAATCTTCCACTCTCCGTGGAACATGTTGAGCTCCAAAATCTTCAAAATTTGCTTTTATGCCAGTTAGGTGAAAATATTCAAAATATCTTTAGATAGCACCTTTGATAACCCAGAGTAGTTTGCTTTAAGCAAGATTAAATAACTTAATCTTGTATATTTCTAAATAAAATAAATACCTATACTTCACTCTGGAGTCTTAAAGAATGACATTATTCCTGAAGACTCCTTCACTGTGTCAGAATTCATGTGCTGAGTGGTAGAGGAATTGTTTCATGACAGCAAGTGAGTCACAGTTTGACACATGTTCCTGGGTTCTTTGTCTTTCTCCAGTAAGATAGGGTCTATGTCTTTTCCTCAAAACCAGCAAAATATGAATAGCCCCTGTATCTTCTGAGGGCAGTTCATCAACGCACCATGCCACTTCCTTCAGCTTCTCCTGGATTGATCTTTAGGAATAAAACATTTATCATATATAGCTTTAGCAAGACCACCAAACAGGAGAGCCCATGAGTGGGCGCTACTTCAGCTTCAAGCTCAGCCGCTCAATGTAGTGAGGCATTTAGTTCACCATGGCCAATGTGCTTATCTAACTGTGGTATCTTGAGGAGTACCAAGTAATAGCTTCTCAGCAAACACTTATTTTAGGTTCAGGCAAATAAGGGGGAAAACATCATTAAAAGGCACTTCTCTGAGGGTGGTGGCACTCAGACCTCGGTGGTACTCATCAACTGGAAACTTGGTGCTAGTGAAGTCACTGGAGGAGAATCTACAACCTCTAATATATTAAACCAACATACTCGCTAAAGACAATGTATAAACATTTGTTCTTATAATCACAGATAATTGTAGTTTTCCCTCAGCAGGGAAACTTCCATTTGCAACAGAGAAACCATAACCAAGCAAAATGCAGACGTGTGGAGCCCACTCCCAAATGGAGACATTTACAAAACATTTCCAAACCTAGGGCTCAAGGAACACTGCAGAAGAGGGGCAGAAAAATCGTCAGACCCAGAGAAGTGTGCAGCCTTCAGTGAAATTATATCTCCTAGCAACATCAGAAGCCACACTTGTAAAATGTCACCAACATCACTGATCAAATGTAAGCTGAACAAGGATGGGAACAATGGACACGACAGACTGGACGGGGGAAAGTGCACGGTGTCTCAACCATCCACAAATAACTCTAGGCGACTGAAGAAAGCTGGGAGTAGGAAAGATGCTCTTCTCTAGGAAAGAGCACAGTGACTGGTCATCCAGTGCCAAATGTTCAGCCTTAAAAATGTACATATGAGTAACATTATGTGGACTGCACACACACACACACACACACACACACACTATTTTGGAATATATAAATACGTATGTATGTGATAGTTATTCTTTGTCAACTTGACCACATATGGAATTAACTAAAACTCAAAAATGAAGGGGCACACCAGTGAGGTAGTTTCTCTCAATTTCAAGTGGGTAGATCTGTTTCTAATCTGGATATTTGAGGTAGGTAAATACACCTTTAATCCAGTCTTTTGAGCCTGGACAACCCACGTCTAATCTGCATCACACTTTCTGCTGGAAACATGTATAAGGACATGGAAGGCAGAAGCTCTGTGTTCAGTGCCCATTTGCTACTGCCTCAGTAGCAAATATTTTCCTTCACTGGCATTAAAGGTAATTTCTCTGGGATCCTGAGGTGAACTGAAGATAAGCTGAGGCATCCAGCCTTGTGGCCTGAGTAACTACTGAATTCTTGGACTGTCTGTTAATAATTAGCCATTGTTGGATTAGCTGAACTACAAACTGTAAGTAGTTTTAATAAATCTCATATATATATATGCTGTTACATATATATTATCACATATATTATGTAAATGTGTGTATGCAATAAAAATTATTTTAAAAAGAGGCAATAAATGTAAAGGAGAGAGGGGGGAGGGCATCATCTTAGTTAGGGTTTTAGTACTGTGAGCAGACACCATGGCAAGTCTTTAAAGGACAACCTTTAATTGGCTGGCTTACAGATTGAGAGGTTCAGTCTGTCCACCTCAAGGGCAGCCTGTAGGCAGATAAGATACAGGCAGAGTTGTGAGTGCTACATCTTCATTTGAAGGCTGCTCGTGGAAGACTGGTTTCCGGGCAGCTAGGATGAGCTTTAGCCCATGCTCACAGTGACAGAACTACCCAACAATGCCACACCTACTCCAACAGGGCCGTGCTACTCCCTGAGCCAAGCACATACAAAACATCACAGGCATTATGGTGGTTTGAATAGGAATGTCCCCCATAGACTCATGCATTTGAATGTTGGCCCACGAGAAGTGGCCTTGTTGGAATGTGTGTAACCTTGTTGGAGGAAGTGTGTCACTGTGGGCTTTGAGGTCTCCTGTGCTCAACTGAACCTCGTGTGGCAGTCGGTTTCTACTGGACCTGGATCAACATGTAAAACTCTCAGCCCCTTCTCCAGTACTGTCTTTTTGCATGTTGTCATGTTTTCCTGCTAGGACAATAATAGACAAATGCCTCTACGACTGTAGGCCAGTCCTGAGTAAATGCTCTCTTTTGTAAGTGTTGCTGTGGTCAGGGTGTCTCTTCACAGCAGTAGAACCCCCCCAACTAGGATAGGTATACAGAAGGATTTGAGGAGAGGAAAGGAAAGAAAGAAATGTAATTATATTATAATCTCAAAACTGAAATATAGAACGGGGAGAAAGGGTTCTGTACTTGGTGACCATTTTGAATGAAATGTAAGTGGAAAAGTCAAAAAATACCTCAGAGACAATCACTAAACAGTTGTAGGTTTGACAGTCTTCGCCTGTGGAAATCCATAAAAATTAATTTACTGGTCAACTGATCTAACTTTGTCTTCTAGGTTTTATATACATTTGATTAATTGAACCATTAATGGGTAGGACTCAGATTAAATATGATCACCAAGGTACCAGCTCTGAAAAGGAGTGAGTTCCCGTGGACTGGAGACTGAGGCCCAGTTTTTCCGCTTCCAGCCACTATTTCCAGTGAGCCGAAATAGCCCGTGTTTGGAGTTTTTGAAAGCAGTCAGTGGGAAAGAAAACAAGCTATATACATTTTGAAAACTTGATTTTTATGGGGAGAAAAAAAATTTAAGGTCCAATTTAGAGTACAGTTAAGAAGGCAATTTGCAGATGATTTAGGATATCTGAGTATGCAATTTGATAACCAAATGGGACACCATTTGGCACTGCTGCCTGTAGAAAACAAATGAGGTCGGGCTGGGAAAGAAGCTCAGTGAGAAGGGACTTCCTGCATCCACTAAGGGTGAGGCGGTCAGAGTTGCTGGGTACACGCACCGTACAAACCTGCTGTCCTTAAAGACCCATGTCTCCCTCTAAGCAAGACGTAGTGTCATGTTACCTTCAGAATCCAGTTCACTGCCCATGAAATGTGTGACTGCACGTTCCTACACTACATGACAGAGGGCGAGAATTGAACTCGTTCTTCAAAACTCACAAATGCTGCTTTTATCTGCCCACTTCCCCCCCTCCCCCAGTTATTCCAATTAAAGTAATTAGGGAAATGCAAATTAAAAATGAGGGGAATCTGGGAAAAGGAGAAGAGAAAGGCATGAAGGAAAACCGGCTATTTATCTGAGGAAGGGAAAATAATGCTTTACTGCCATGACTTTAGCAATTTAGTTTTAATTAAAACTCCCATTCAATTAAAAATGCCCACATTCTGGGACAAAAGCACATACCTTACAAGGTTTTTGGGCTGGTTTCGTTTGGTTTTAAGCAATGTTTTGAATGTGTGCTCATCCATTTTTGAGTCAAAATTTCCAAACTAATGTATATGATTTATGGGAAAAATGAGCCGAGAAGCTAGGTATGAAACAAAGACATTTGCTAAGATTTCCATTCTGGCTCTAGAAATCCTGTTGTTTTCTGTGGCTACATCTGGGTATTCAAACTATGCGAAGTTTAATTAAAGCTTAAAATTAGACTTCTCCTATTTTCAACCCCCTCTCCCTACGCACCCAGGAAAAGGACCAAAACTTCCCCGGAGTTCACCCTGCAGCATCCAGCTGTCGCTTTGCGGCAGAATCCCAGTGTTCATCTTTGGCCTGGTGTGTTAGTGGGGCCTCTGGAGGCCCCTCCAAGGATGGCCACAGCACCATCCCTTCACACAAGTGGGTGGTGGTGCAAACTTGTTACCCTCTCTGAACTGTCTGTGTGGTGTGTGTTGCGTGGTGCATTGTGAGTGTATGCTATGTGTATGTTTGTGTGTGTGTGTGTGTGTGTGTGTGTGTGTGTGTGTGTGTGTGTGAGTATAAGAAACGGAGTGCACGGTGAAGAGGAAAAATAATGCCAAGCTCGTTTCCATTCCTACTCTTAGTGGTCATGGAAAATGCCCACAGCATGGTCTGTTTCCTCACCTCGGTGTTGGTGACTAGACTTGTTAGCCAAAGAACGAGCTTGGACACCCTTGACTACGTCTTGTAGGGATGTGTCCACAGGATGATCTTTTTAGACTGGGTCAACTTTGTAAGAGTCAACTTTCGTTCTTCCGTTTGAAGCTTTAGTTATGTTTCTATGTTTCTAAAACAAAAAGGGAAAGGTTCATTTCACACCTCACTGCACTTCAAGGTGGACCTTATTGTGTAGCAATAAATAGATAATGAATAAAAAGTTGGAGAAGAGTCTCTGTCTATTGACTTTCAGGTTATTTTTATATTAATTCTGGTCCACAACGGTCTGTTTCTTTCTTTATAAAATTCTGACTGAATTCTTTGAGACTATTAGTCTAGCTCCTTAACATAGAATAAAGCCTCTGCTTTTCCTTCTCCTCCTTCCTTCCCCCTTCCTCCCTCCTTTTCTCCCTCCCTGTGCTCCTCCCTTCCTCTCTCCCTCTCTCCTAGTCCACCTCCTTGCCTGCTTCTCTTTTCCCTTTCTGCCATCTTTTGAGGACTCCTCATCGTTTTCTCTCCATTATCTTTTAACTGGATATTTTCTTATCTCTTCTAAGATATAACAAATTGTAGTTAGGAGAGGAAATGATATGCAAGCTAAAGTAGGGTATTACATAGAGCTAAGGACAAAAGAGAACATACAAACCATCCACAGATGCTAATGAAGGTGCTTCAAAGGGACTGGGAATTTGGCAGTAATTGGTACGTCGGTGTGAAAGAGGAAGTGTTTGATCACTTATACAGCTTACAGGAGAGAGAGAGAGAGAGAGAGAGAGAGAGAGAGAGAGAGAGAGAGAGAGAGAGAGAGAGAGGAGGGGAGGGGAGGGAGGGGAAGGGAGGGAAGGGAGGGGAGGGGAGGAGAAGAGAACCTTTCATTAGACATTAAAAACCATTGCTTGTAACAAGGGCAGACAGGAATTTCTCCCAAGAATAGAACATTATGAAAAGTAAACCCAACCATCATGTCTTAGTGGACACAAGCATGTATTCCACGAGGTTTTTATAGAGCAACCCTTGACATACAGCAGATGGTATTTGCCAAGGCTAAGTTCAACAACGGTATGGAGAGCCTCTACTCTGTTTCTGCTTACCTGTTAGGCAGCAAGACGTCTTCTTAAAAAAGCTTGGGGGGAGGAAATGACAGCAAATAATTTCAGCGTCTTATTTTGAACACAAGCAGACACTTAGATCCACGTACACACAGCTTATATTAAATGTTTGCCAAGGGCCATATCCCACTGAGAGAGGAAGCAAGCTCAGTCCATAAAATTAACTCTGTTCCAGAAAAAATAACTCATGGCAGTCTGTTTGCAGTGCTGTCTTTAATCAGCCCCGCCACACCAGAAGACTCAGCAGTTCCTTGAGTGCAGGGAGGCCATCCGGAGGCATGGAAAGGCTGGGTCAGGCCTGCAGCCAACTGCTTACTAATGTGTAACTCTGCCCTGGGAAATAGTACGAAAGATAAAACTACTGTGGCTTTAAATTTTTAGTCCAAAGAGCATAATCTTAATTTAATAACATGGAGGAGATTTTCCAAGATCTGTGTTTTCTGTGGCAGCTATTACACCAGAGTTCTTAATACATTTTAGGTACTCTGTTGATTTTGAAATGGTATAGAATTCAGATGGTCAGGAGTTCATAGAAAGTAAGGCTTATCAGAGACGGGAACCCACAGGGCACCCAATAACACTCTGATCTGACATTTTGTATGTGCCCTTGGATAACAAGTATTTGATTATATTTGACTTGTTTCAGATTCATAGTTAGAAAAAGGATTCTGGTTGGTTCTTTCAATGAAGAAAAAAATCTGTACCAAAGGCCCTAGTGTTTCCCATAGTTTCTGTCTGGCATTAATCTATATGCCTATTGTATTTGATAAGACTATATGGCTAGGAAATTGATTCTGTGTTGTTACTGTGATGCCACCAGTTGAAACGCTCCTGAGCACTCAGTGGCAGCTCTGTTTATGCCTTGTAGGCTAGCAGTCATTTACAAATGAGCTTTACTGTTTTCCACTGCCCCTGGGGAGCATGGCTCTAAGAACCCTGGTGTAATTTAAAGTTAGACTTGAGGTGGTGCCAATTAAGCTAAGATATTCATTGACTTGGCATCTTCTGGAGGACTTAACTCTCTTTCCTGGCCATTTAGTAGGAATTATGCTGGCTATCAGATAAAGACTGAAGGCACACACAGCATGTATGTACACATACATATATATATATATGCACACATAACACATATATGTATATATTTATGTATGTACATGCAAAAACACATCCATAATGCATACATAATACATAATTTGTATGTGTATATATAAACACACATATGTGTGTATGTGTGTGCATTCACACAGATACACACATGTACACACAGCATTCAAGCAAGTACACTGGTCACTATGCTTATTCTATGTTGGATTATTGCTTACTCTCTGAGATCCAATTCTGTCCATAGTGTTTGGCATGGTTGCTTTGATCAACTGAATAAGACTTTTTTTTTTCACAAATGAAACTTACTTAACTTTCTCCCTTTAAAAATGTATGGATGTTAGGAGACCCTTTTATTATTTTACTTTTTTATTCTGTCATTCAGCCACCCTTGACCTTACGTCATCACTTTTGAAACCTTCCTTCAGCTGTAGAAAACATCCTGCATGCAGCCTATATAGCTTCAGTTTATCTCTTCAGTGTGCCTTTACGTTTCTCTCGGCTTAGCTTCAGTCATCCGTCTCTTACTCAGTAAGGTCCTGTCTGTCTAACAACTATAGCATCACTCAATCGTTCTCTTTACCTTGTGCAGTGGGTCTGGTACAACATCAGCATCACTCTTGCCCCATGCACTTCCAGAGAAGGGATTTTTATTCATGGCTTATTGCACTGGTCAGTGAAAGAATCTGTGTATGGGACCGTCCTTGGAATGGAAAGCGATCTATAATGCAACAGGGACACTTTCTGCTATAAAGACTCCAAGGGCAGTTAGCAGACTCAAAGTTCAGTTTCTCCAGCAATCCCTTATAAATTATATTCGTAAACTATTTGAACATCCCAGCTACATGATAATTATAATGGTCAATGCTCACTGAGTATTTATAGGCCAGGCTCTGGGTGAACTCATTTTATGGACGTGGACTCATGTATTAGCTTAGCAACCTTGGGAAGTGAATATTGTTTCTACAGATGATTTAACTCTGAGATTTCTGAAATTTGGATCCACGTTGGTGAAATGAGAGGGTTGGCTTTCAATAGTAACATGCATTGATAAAAATGTTCTGGATTCTCCATGTTAAGCATGTACTCTTCCAATCTCCCAAGGCAGCTTCCCCCTAAGGTTAAGAAAGACCCAGCTATACCACCCACTAATTTTATACTGGAAACAGTGATCTTAGACCTTGACCTGTGCTGAAACCACCCTGAGGGTTTCTGAAAAAAATTCAGATGACTTGGCTCCGTTTGAAGAATTTCTGGCTTACTTACTGGTTAATCGCACTTGTTAGCTTGATATAGAACCATACAGAACATGGGATTCTAGCACTGTTTGTGGTGGGTCATTGTGATGAAGTTAATTGAGGTGGGAAGATCCACCCATGTGGACAACACTATTCTTGGCCTCGGACATTGGCCCATACAAAACAAAGACCATGAGCAGTGCACAAGTCTTCTAGGCTCTCTGCTGATGGGATGTGGTGTGGGCAGCTGCCCCTACCTGCTGGCTGGACTTTCCCACCACTGTGGACTGCACCCTGAGCTGCCTTTTTTTCAGGTTTTTTTTTTTTTTTTTTTTTTTTGCACAGCAACTGAAGAGCAACTAATGTGATAATTCTAGGTGATCCCGGGGGTTCACATTTCTACCCTTCCCCAGATGAGAGTGCAGCTCGCAGGACTGACCTCAGAACTGGGAGCCTCTGAGGTCCTTCAGGACATCTGTGAAACTAGAGTCTCTTTTTATTGAACTCTATAAACTTCAAACTTCACCCACACGAGCACACAATTCTAATTATTGCACTTGAATTAAAGGAACGTCTTTTATTTTATCAGAAGACAGAGAAATTTTTTTTGTGTTGTCATGCTGCCTCTGCTTTGGAAAAACCCACAGCTCCTTTTTTTCCCCCAATAGACATAGGAAAATTGAATAAGAAATATATAGTTCCCATACACCCTTTCTCCTCTAGCATCAAGATTTCTTGCCAGGAGCTACATTTGTTTACATCTACAAACCCCCATTGAGCCCTCAGTGTCACAGAGACTGTAGCTCATAGCCCGGTCTTCCTTTATGCTGTGCATTGTTTTGCTTTGAATAAATGCGTCATGGCATGTATCCAAAAATCCTACTCAAAATTAAATTAATTGCTACTAAATAATCCAAGTTTTGTGTTTTTTCCTTGTTTTCTTTGAAATACACACTTTGCCTCTGCAGTAAAGTAATACCCATCTGCCCCTCTGTATCTCTCTCCCTCCTTCACTCTGTGCACACATACATTCTTTTTTTGGCTGAAGAAGGGATAATAGAAAGAGCTCATTGGCTAATTTAAATTTTGTTCTAAGGTAGGAAAGTCCCCATAAAAGATGCTTTGCTTCAGAGTTCAATGGTAGATCAGCCGTGGGATTAAGTGGATTAGTGTAAAAAGCTTTCTTGAAAAAGAAAAGAAAATCCATTCTGATTTTCCTCTCAGTGAATGTGTCTGCCATTTCAATGGCCCTGACGGTACCAGTGAAGCAGGCGCCACACAGATGGTCAGCAACAGCTGTCCTGCCACGTTGGGGTGGGCAGTGCCACGCTGGGGTGGGCAGTGACTAGACTCAGTGTAGAATGTAGAAGACGTCATGTCTTCTGTGAGTCTTTATGGTGTGCGGGATGTCCTTTCAGAAGCCTCTTCTTCAGGATCAGTGTGTTTGACAGGCAGTGTACTATGACAGGAGACAGAGGGCTTTTGGATTCAGTCCAGTCTAGGTCTGAATTCTGGCTTTGAAACTTGCATCATCACCATCTCAGAGACAGTTGAAGTGGTGGAGAGCGGTGACCAAGGCTGTTTTCTTCATTTTGTGAAGTTTGCAAGGGGCTTAAAAATACTAATGAGTAAATCAATATCATATATTGCTAAAGCTATATCTGACTGTCATAAAGGGAATCATTCATTCATTCATTCATTCATCTTTACTGAATATGAAGTTAGCACTTCATATAGGCATTAGAGAATAACAATAGTTCTTTTTTTTTTACAGCAACCTTTGTCATAAAGATTTATGAGGCAAGATATTAGCTTGAAATGTTTTAGACACCTATAAAGATGTAGGTGTAGTATAATACCTTACTTTTAATTTTTAAAAGTTTTATATGACAAGTGGCTGAGCATAGTAGTGACATGTACCTATAGTCCCAGCTAAACAGTGAGGCTGAGACAGGGAAATCACTTGAGTCCATGAGTTTAACAGGTACGCCATCTTAAATAAGCTGCCACCAGAGAGAAAAAAGAGAGAATGAAAAGAGGAAACAATTTTATGTCTAAATGTCAACAGAAATTTTCTACACAGACTGTGTGTTTTGTATATCACTCTCTGAACTAATTTACATTTTCAAAAGCTTTAATTTGGCTATAAGTGAAAGAACACTTTTTTTAAACCTTTGGAAACTGAAGGTAATTATCGTGATCATGGCGGCAATGATGAGCAATCACTAATTCATCCCCCATGTGTGTGAAGAACTGAGGGTGGAATAAGAAAAGGAGCCTGTGCTTAGAATGTTTCAGCAAAGTTGCTTGCCATACATTTCCTTGGATTAATATGGTTAAAGAAACTGAATTAGTACTCATCTCGTGAATCACATCTTTATTCTTTGTTTTGCCACAGCTATCAATATAAACATCCCACCAGAGTACCATTTTCTTTTTAAACGGGGACAAAGAATAAAGTTCCAAATTCTAGAGTAAAGATCATTAAAATGATGGCTATTGAAGGATAGCTTATGTAGGAAAATAAGTGTTGTTGTAAAATTTTAAGAAATGGCTGTCTTTTATCCCACTAGATCTGGCACTGCAGTGCCCCAAGATAACTTGCCAGAAACACGCATCCCAACTATGAGGCAGCCCAGTGTCTCTAGCTGCCACACACTCTCTTACACTTAACTCTGCAAAAGAAAGAACACACAACACAATAACCTCTGATCCAATTGATAAGATATAATTGCTCACCTAAACATACAGAGCCCTGTACACATCCATCCCTTAAGAACATTCATAACAACCTGTAGATGTGCAGAGAGGAATCTTAATGTCAGCCTTCATGGTCTCTCACAGTCTCTCCTCCAGTCTCCTCCAGTCTCCCATCCTTTCTGTTTCAGTCTCCCTCTTCCCTCAAACCTTTCTCCTGCCCATCCTTCCTTCTTCCTTGTTCTATCTTGTACCCGCCCTCACATGTATGACATCCTACAACAACTACTAATAATGAATAAAAGTCTTTGAATATCCCTGTGTCCCACAGGAAAGCAGTACCACTCCCTGCTCCCACAGGACAAAGAGCTTTATAGCTTCCCTTCTATCACCTTCCCTTCTCTTCTTGGCCTAGAGACCTTCATCATGGCTGGTTTTCTAGGTCAATGTGATCACTGCTGGGGTGTCCATTTTGTGAGTGGCGGCTGACGCTGATTTCCATGTCTGCTTGCTTATGAGAGGAAACACGTGTAGCCACAAGTTGACCTTGTGCTGGGTTTCACCCTGTTCAGAATTTCACCATGTCATCATGCAGCAAAGGGATGTCTTGACAGTATGGGAGAAGATGTCTCTATCAGTCATGGTGTTTCTAATAGCAGAGATGGACATTCACGACACTGGAGACCCAAACCAGAACTGTGCCATATTTTTTATGTGTTGTTAAGACCTGATAGCAGCTCATATTTTTTTCTCAGTTTGAAACGCAATTAATTTACAAGGGTTTAAAAATCATTGCCATAGTTGTTTTGTGTGAGAAAGCATGTAAGTGAGAAACTATTTACATAATATGCTTTGGGAAATGAAAGTAAAGTATAATAAATCCTATTTCCTCCTTCCATTTTCTGTCTTTGAAGAAAAACTGTTTTCAAAGGATATGATTCTCATCAGTTCATAGTGATTTTTCTCAAGGATTTGGTCAGTCAATGTAATAGAAAGAGAAAATATATTCCATTTTATGCATACGCACGTAAGAGTGATGGAATGCACTTTCACTTTAAAATGCAAAATCTTAATGTGAATGAAAAGGCAGGATATTATGGTCTCCCATTCTAAGTTAGGGTTACTTTTGCTATGATGAAACACCATGACCAAAAGCAACTAAGGAGAAAACAGAAGGGTTATACTCCTACATTGTAGTTATCACTGAAGGAAGTCAAGACAGGAACTCAGGTAGGGCTGAAAACTGGAGTCAGGAGGTAATGCAGAGGCCAAGCTAAGGGGTAAACCTTACTGGTTTGCTACATATGGTTTGCTTAGCCTGCTTTGTTGTAGAGCCCACGACTACCGTCCTAGTAATAATCTTCCCATATAAATTACTAATTAAGAAAATGCCCCACAAGCTTGCCTACAGCCTGGTCGTATGGAGGCATTTTCTCAGTCATGGTTCCCTCCTTTTAGAAGAGTCTAGCTTGTGTCCAATTGACATAAAACCAGCCACCACACTCCCTTTAATAGATGACAGATAGTTAAATATTTTTCTTTTGGTCAAATGAGGAGTTTGTGGTGCGTGCCCATGTACAGGTCCTCTGAGGTATAGTTAACAATGGAACAGCGGTGATTCTGAGAGTGAATACTCGAAGGGTTGAAGTCTACCCAGACTCAAACTCACTTCAGCTTTATTTCTTGGGTTCTCTGCCAGGCATCACATGGTACTGCACATCCAGCATGATTGTGGCAACATTGTCCATGAGGATCTCCCAGCTGAGTGGGCAGAGAAAGCTTGAACAATCTACAATAGATGGTACTGTGGGACCCATTCTTCTTTTCAGAGTGTTAGCAAGGACATATAATTAATGAGCGACAATGCTAGAATTTGAACTGCATGTTCCTTCCCTATACTGTCAGCTCTACTGGAAGCAGGGGAGTGTTCTATGAGGCATTTCAAATCGGAGGTGATATGATAGAGGCAGAGTGAGAGGGTTTTAGGAGGGGAAATGAAACAAGTGACAGAATTTTGAATGCATGAAGAACGGATCTTATGCTTCTTAGCTGTGACACTGGTTTATGCAACTGTTACAGCAGCTACAGTGCTTACTGGGAAAAGGAAATAGAGGCTCAGAGACAAAGAAAGAAGGACATAGTCCCAGTTGTAGATCCACTGCTGCTTATGGGTCCTGCTGATACTTGGAGCTCATGGTAGAGAATCTGAATGGACTTTTAATTTATGCTACAGTTCCTGTGGAAACCATGGAAATAAAGTCATTTGAGGCCAGGATTCTAATGAGTAGAGAGAAAGCATATGAAAGTTAACAAATTTCACGATAGAGCACTATATAACAGAGTGGTTTAGGGTTGGGGATTTAGCTCAGTGGTAGAGCGCTTGCCTAGGAAGCACAATGCCCTGGGTTCGGTCCCCAGCTCCGGAAAATAAAAAAAAAAGAAAAGAAAAAAAAAGAGTGGTTTAGATGGGTGGGTCACCAAGCCCCTGGTGGAGCATGGCACTGTGGGCAGGATTTAGGCCATTTCTTACAGGTTTTTGTTGTGGTTGTTGTTATTGTTTGTTTTGTTTTGTCTTCTAACCACCTCAGCCATCCAGTGAAGTGAATGTTAGCATCCATATTTTATGGCTATAAATGGACCAAGGTCATACAGATGTGATATGCCAAAGTTTGCATTTGAACACAGTCTGCCTTTTGAGTCCAGTTTGGATTACATCCTAAAGGAAGGCTCTTTTAGCAGAGTTATTTGAAGTTTTGAGACTATCAGACCATGGGGCTCTAACTTATTTCATGAAACTAATTCACTGATGAGTTCATACCAGAATGATTATTAGGGTGTGTGTTACAGTTGGACAAAGTAGGGACATGGAGGAAAACTTTGAAGAATATATTTTGTACACCTGCCTTTTCTTTGCTCACTGATGGCTACAGGGTGAGTAGCCTTGTCTGCCACACACTCCTGCTGCCATGACAGTCTGATCTGACAGACCCAATGAAGTGGAACCAGCTGACTATGGACTGACGCCCCTAAATGCTTTAGCCTAAATTCCTTTAAGTGGCTTTGCTTAGTTATTTTTTGTGTGTCTGTCAAAAACCTTGTCAAAGCCACAGATGAGACATGAAACTGACCAACCCATGTATCACACTAGCACACCCATATTTGATTTGTAAATATACAAGTCAGCTATGAAATGAAGTGACTTCTTTAGCGTACACCTGAGTGCTGAATATCCATGTGCCCCTGGCACATACATAAAAATTTGGTTTCCTGGGCTGGAGAGATGGCTCTGTAGTTAAAAGCACTGGCTGCTCTTCCAGAGGACCCTGGTTTGATTCTCAGATCACACATGGAGGTTAACAATCTTCTGTAACTCCAGGTCTGGCAGATCCACATTCTCTTTGCCTCTGCAGGCACCATGCATGGACAAAATACACAGGCACACATGCAGAGAAGACACTCACACTATAAAAACAAAACAAAACAAAACCAATCATCAAAACACAGTCTCCAGTATGGAAAGGAAGTAAGTCATGAGGCTAGGAATCTCATGAATTAAATTAATATCTCCATAAAAATACCATACATAACTTACCTGCCTCTTTTTCCCCATGAGGATATGGCAAAAAGTGGGATCTATGCAACAGAGAGAAAGAGAGCCTCCAAGCCTGTTGCTGCCCTGGTCTTGCATTTCAACCTTTCAAACTGTGAGCAAGACTTTTCTATTGTTTATAAATGATCTACTAGTGATATATTGTTATAGAAGCTTGGATCAACTAAACCACGATTATCCTATCTTTTACAATTAGTTTTTCCCTTTCTAGTTAACCTTTTTTGTTTCCTAACTTCTCATGTATATATCCACAGAGAATAATTTCTTAGAATGCATGTGTTCTGGGAAAGGTTTTGTTGAGTTAAAAATTGTAAAAATATTTATATTTTTATTACGGGTGTATAGGCACAACTATGTCTATGTGTGGTGTATATGTATCATGGGGAATATGGAAGTCAGAGGAGAACTTTGTGAAATCTGTTCTCTTCTTGTACCATGTGGGTCCCAGAGATTGAACTCAGATGGTCTAGTTTAATAGCAATTATTCTTATTCTCTGACTCATTTATTTATTTATTTAGCCCTCAGTCCTCTTTCACATGGGGTCTTTATACTGCCTATACTGGTTTCAAACTCTCAAGCTCAAGAGATCCTTCTGCCTCAGCATTCCAAAGGCCAGGATTACATTGCCATGCATGCCTGGCTTGTAGAATCATTCTTAAAAACTTAAACAAAAACATTTACACATGACATAAGAATTAACAACGGAAGCTTTATACACTTAAAAAAAAACTCACTAAAACTTTGTTGTGAATATAGCTGTAAAACTTTCTGACCACAAAACCAAAAATCTGTTTCTGGCCAGGAGTGATATCACACATCTATAACCCCACCACATAAGGGGCAGGGACAGGATGGCTGGCCTGACGTACATAGTTAGTTTCAAGGAACCAAGGGCAATGTAGTTAGACCCTGTCTCAAAAAGCCATGGTGCGGGTTGGTGAGAGGGCTCAGTGAGGTAAAGGTGACTGCTGCCTGAGGAAATCTCAGGAGCTCACATGATATTTTGGTCTCCACACATGTACCACTGTGAACACTCAACAAACATATAGATAGATAGATAGATAGATAGATAGATAGATAGATAGATAGATAGATAGATGATTGATAGGTAGATAGGTAGATAGATAGATAGATAGATAGATACATAGATAGATAAAATGCAGTAAAACATTTAAAAACTAAAATCAAAGACCTTTTTTCCATCTTGCCACATCTCCCTGTTTTGACCCTTTTCTGAGCAAAGCATGTTGGATGTGGTTATTCCCAGACAGTTGTTTCTTCTGCTACTTTTTGAGTTAAGTGTGGATCTTTCAATGATTCCTTTTGTGTCATTGTTCTAGTGCTGGCTGTAGTTATTTTGCATTTTGTATCGGTCTCTGGATTCCTCTCGAATGTTTATTTTTTAAGATCCCTTCCTTCAGCATTTCTGTGGTCTATCTTTCTTTGCCTTTGTCCTAAAAAGTGTCCACATCCTATTCTCTCAAACTTCCAGTTTCCGCACATTTAATCACTCCCTGCGAAACATGACCATTGTAACTCCCATTGCCTCTGACCTGACCTGCTGGATTCCAGATGCTTCCTGTGCGGCAGACCCCAGGCGCTCACTTGAGAGTTACAGGAAGCTTTGCTCTTTCTGTCTGAAGTTTAAAATGCTTAGTGCAAAAATGCCCCACATTCTCTTTTGATTATTGGGGTGATGGTTCTTATTCTTTTAGATTCCCCTCCTTCTTTGGAAATAAACTTTCCACTCATTTACTCTATTTGTACTCCTACCAGAGAACATGTAAAGAATAGATATATAGGGGAAGCTTGGACTGGTGCCATGGTATCTCCAATGAGAAGCGTGGAGTGCAAGCAGAAATATGTGACCTTCCATTGTCTCCTGTATTGGAGGAAGTGTGTCACAGCTTTCCACAATAAGAGACTATATTTTTATATCCACCCTTAGAACTCGATGTGTTTGATACTCTGTAAAGCCCTAACACTTGGAACAAAGTCGTGAGGCAGAACTGCTAAGAGGCAACTCTGTCAGAAACGGTGAGAAGTGATTTGTCATGCTTTCCTGCTCCGTGGGGAGAAATGACATCATATATCAAGCCCGTACTCAGCGAAAAGCCCAGTCAGCAGGAAGCCAACCTGTTATTCCACACTCACTCACTCACTCACTCAGCAAATAGACTGAGAGCCAAAGCTGTACCAGGGCACTGTGTCGAAGACTAAAGGATCTGTTTTTAGGAAAGACAAGTGCAAGGCACTGTGAAATCGCAGAAGAGATAGACAGTCGACTTAGTGTGGGGTTGGGTTGGGTTGGGTGATGGTAGGGAAAGACACTCACCCCAGCCCCTGGGGATGTCTTAGGGCTGTTGCATATTAAAAAAGACACACAACCAAAACTCTAAGGGATTATAAGTAGCTCATTCTTAAAGGACAAGTAGGAGTTATGCAGCTAAAGGGTGTTGGCAGAGCTGAAAGAATGATTAAGAAGCAATGGGAAGGGATTCTGAATAGTAGAAGAAAGCAAGAAATTAAATACTGGATTCCCGGGAAGCCACAGCATTTAAGGGGTTCTAAAATGTAAATTGTGTGGCCAACTATGGAAGAAGAGGTGAGGATGAGGGGCAAGCATGACAGCTATAGAGAGGGCCGAGATATTTTATTCATGTGAAGGAGCTGGGTTTTATGAAGACAGGGAGCCGTGAAAGGGATGCACCCTTCTAATATAACATTAGTGGCTAATAGATAATGAAAAATATACATGAGGTTATCATGATGGTTGCCACAGTTTTAGAGCCCAGGGCCTTGTATTCACAATCGTTGGGGTAATAGATAAATTAGACTTTAGAAGAAAAGTAATCTAAAATGTGCTTTCATTAACTACCTACACGGATGAATAGGTAGGTGCCAATATCAAGAAAAGGACTCAGATTTTTAGTTATTTGTTTGAGTGGCAGTGTCTTGACTTAGACAACATTGGAACAAGAAAATTAAAGAAGAAACAAGTGATTGTAGCTTTGGGCAAGTTGAGTCTGGTTTTGTGATTTAATTGGGTGTAATTTTACAGATTATGTGGCTACCCCAGTTCCGCATATGCATCAGTCTCTCCATTGAGAACTGCACTGAGGATTTGAACTTGGGGAATATGGTGGCCAGTTTTGTATTATCTTGACCAAGGCTAGCATCACTGGGAGACTCCATTAAGAAAATGCCCTCATAAGATTATACTGTGGCTAGCCTATAGGGAATTTTCCTAATTAGTGATTGATATCGGAGGGTCCAGTTTATTCCAGGTGGGGCCACATCTGAGATACTTGACCTGGGTTCTATAAAAATGCAGGCTCAGCAAGCCATGTGGAGCAAACCAGTACGCACCATCCTACCACGGCCACTGTATCATCTCCTCCCTCCAGTTCCTACCGGGTTTGAGTTTCTGCCCTGACTTCCTTCAGTGGGGGAAGCATGAGCCAAATAAACCTTTATTCCTTGGTCTTAGTGTTTCATCATAGAAATAGTAACCCTAAGACTGACAACATTAGCACATAAATGGCGTTTGACTCATAGACACAGATAAACCAGTTAGGAAGAGAGCACAACACAAATGGAGAATAATGATCTAAAGACAGTGCCTGGCTAACACGAAGACATATGAGAAAACCAGTAAGATAGGGAGACAGAGGGACCATGCCAATATAACTCTGAGAGTTGTAGGGACGAGGTCCGTATAATTTTAGGAGACATAGCAACCAGGTTAGTATAACTTTAAGAAACAAAAAATATTCACCAGTACGAAGATCAAATTAACTATCAGGGTCTACTAAGAAATGTCTGTATTCTCAGCAACTTAGGAGAGAAGGACGAATAGCTTTAGATGAATAATAAAGGTCACATTTCACCAGGTTCTCAGTCAAATGGGAGGGTAGGTTGTAATTCTGAGAACCTGGAGAAGGAACACAAAATGTAAATGACAGACCAGAAGAGAGACTGAGATGAAAGGGAACTGAAACTTTTTGTTGGGAAAGGTGTGTGTGTGTGCGCGCGCGTGCGTGTGTGTGCGTGCACCTACATATGTGTATATATACATATGTATTTATAAATTTAATATGTATAAGTTTGTACATATTAAAGCAACTTGGAAGACGAGGCACAGGGAAAAAGTAAAAATCTTTTTTCAGCCTTTGCAACACAGCACCCTACCCTGTGGGGCTTTAACAGGTCAGATTCACAGGTAGGAGAAGCTGGTTGATCAAGTTTTGCCATCCACAGAGACTCACTAAGCAAACATGCTGACTTTCTAGTTCCTCTATGGCTTGGGGCTAAGTTGGGTAATTAAGTAGATTACTTCAAAAGATATATGGCCTCAGTCCTTCACATTTATAGAACTGACGCTGGGGTCTTAGGAAATAAAGGTGGAGATTGAAGAAGGGGTTGTAAGAAGAAAAAAATGAAAGCAACATTTGCCATGATTCAACTCATTTAAATAGTGAACATGTTGTCTAAGAGACAAGTTTTTTTTGAATTAAGCAAGCCAGCCTTGCTAGTTGTTAAAGTGAGGACTGCGAGATGCTTTCTGCTGCAATCAATTTTCAAACTAAATGCTCATCCTTGTGGCTGTCTCTGGACATTCTCCCTTTATCCTGTTTCATATAGAAACCAATTTTACATTAAACAAAGTTTTGGAGTCAGCCCAGTTCCAACTGTAGGTGAGCAGAAGGCAGAACATCAGTTAGTAAGTGACCCCTAAGCCTCCACAAATTCTCAAACAAAAGGTCATTTTCTTCTTTGTGAAGGGCAATGCTTGACATTCTTTGCTAGCTAATGTATAAGTCTTTAAGGATAGTGTCCAGTGCTAATTTTAGACAGGAACACCATATTACTGAAATCTGGTAAATAAAACCTTATTCATAATTATTAATGAGCTATTAAAAAATGGGCCAACTTCTTGAGTTAATAAGTCTATTTGGAAAGTAGGCGTTTTTGAGATGGAAATGGTGCTTTCCTTGGGTGGAAAAGAACATAATAGACTGGGGTCAGAGACCCGATAGGAGGTTCCTCTAAAGCTCAGGGGTGAAGGTGGGGTCATCTCTGATAAGTAGTCCTAGATTCTGATGATCAGGTGAGGTTGTCGTTCAAGAAAAGTGCAGAGCCCATAAGGTATTTGCAAAGTGGGCTGAATTTGGGCAACTATAATCAAGAGAAGAGATGGGTCTCAGACCTAATAGCCAGCCGCACGTGAAAAGTGCCTGCACCACACAAGTTGATATAAGGAACTTTCAGAAGGGGGACAGTCTAGTGGCTGCTGCTTCAGCTCTGCTAACTTTGAAGTCCCCTTCTTTCACCACCTCTCTCAGAAGTGTCCTATCCTTACAACTCACTTGCTAGCTGTTCAAACTAATGCCTGCTGTCCCTCTGGAGGTCCTTTGATGACTCTCTCTCATCTGTATCCTAACTGTGTTGATATTCTTTGTCTCTTTCGCGAATTTTCTACATGTAGCTGTTTTGTCTATTTTCTCATTTTCTCTGTAAGCTGTTCGTAAGAAACCAACTACCATCAAATAGGAAGAGAAAAAAAAAGCAATATTGGCATAGACTTTCCCAGAAGTAAAAATATTATTTTATATACATAAAATATATGGAAATACAAGCAAGTATGGGGATTTTCCTTTTAGAAACATAAGTACACTTACTCCCACCAAAGTCACAAAGCACACGTATTTTCTCAGGAACAGGGACATCCAAAGCTTTCACCTTATTATTATACTCGGCTGCAAATGTGTACTGTAACCGGCTGTTGATGTGAACACTCCAACTAGTGTTTGTCTTTCCTAACTGGTTAAATTTGCCTAAAGTTTTATATGCTACGCTCACAGTATAGGAGCACCTTTACTTTCCAATCATGTTGTCTATTTTCAGTAGTAGTGTCTCCTATGAAAGATAAGAAGAAGAAAAGGGCGACTCTGGGCTGGGGCTGGAAATTATCTAGCGCATCCATGGCTGAACAGTAAATAGTGACAGACTGCAAATGTCAGATATGCTTGAAAAGAACAGTGACATTGATTTCTAATTTCTACAATCTCCAAGTCTCACTCTTAATGGGTATTTTAGAGAAATTGGATATTCCAAAAATTTGAGAATTTTTTTCAGTTCTTTTAAATTTGGCTTCTCCCCTCAGCCTCTATCTTTGATATTCGTATCATTATTTCATCTTGTTTACCCACTCATGTAAAGTATAAAGCCTTCAGAGAGAAACACCCCACATATTACTTACTCACTTAGATATAGACTTTTGGCAATATGTTATTGAGGCATTCATATTGAGTTTTTCTGATTCTAAAGAATAAGAATTATTCTGCCCTTAATATTAATAAAGGACTTTCTTGTTTTCTCCTTTATCCATTTTCATAGCCTCCCAAGAAATTCTATATACCTTATTTTCTTAGAGGAGACTGAAATCTTAGATGGTCTGGCAACTCCAAGGGTGTAGACAAATAATATGTTTTTATAATTTGAGATGATCACGATGAGATTTGAAAAAAAATGTCTGACCAAGAAAGAATAAAAAACATTTTACACTCAGTACTACTGCTGTTGGCTACTGCTCAGGACTCTGGGTAAAGTGTCTGTTGATTTAAGAGCATTGTAGACTCCAGCTTTCAACCACTTCTTGTTTATTATAAAAGGTTCCTTTTCAAGAGTCCAGAAAAGGTGATAGCTAGCTATCTACTTGTAGACTTTTGAAAGATGGTGTGCCTGGCTTACAGGATTTTGTAGCTTTGTTTCCAAACTTTAAGTTTGATTAGTTATGAAGCTGACAATTGTGTACACATAAATATAAAGATATATACATGTATTCTTAAAAGGATAAGTAATTTGATTTAATAAGGATAAACATTAGGACTGGGATTAGTTATTTGAAATATATTAGATATAGGTATGTAATAAATTACACATAGAAAATCCTTGTTTTTAAAAAAATAAAATTTATTATCATGGTGAACTATAAATTTTGATCAAATAGTACATTTAATTAGTTTGAATACAACCAATATGAAAGGTATTATTTTAATATTAATAACACAATGTAAAACTTACTCTAACTTTTAAAATTCCTATAGTCTTAAAAGTTTAGTCTCTTTAAAAAAGTCCAAAGTCTCCAAAAATCCCAAGTATCCTATTTGTGGGCTCCTATAAGATGTAAAAATAAGTTAAATATGTCTTAGTCCATAAGGGAAGGATGAAAATACAGCCATAAGATCAAATCAAAACTGAACTCTAACAGTGCCAATTAAATGCCACAGACCAACATCTGACATCTGAAATTCACTAACAATCTCCTGTCCTTCATAGAGCCTAGACAACTAAATTTCTCTGGATTTCCCATTTCCAACACAGAGAGCTCCTTTCACAGTCTCAGCTCAGTTACATTCTATACTTGGTAGTCATACTATGGTTTTTGTATTTTTAATATGCTGGAGTATCCGTAGACTGCACCTTTGCCAATGGCCTCTTGGTCTTTCTTCAAAGATTCTGTTCCTGCTATATGATGCAGGCTCAGATTCTCAGGCTATCACCATAATTGTTCAATGCTTAGTTTCCCACTAAAATTGAGTCTGCACCTTCTTGATGCCTTCAGAACCAATATCACCTGGGAAACTCTTAACATATTTTCAATGTTGGCTGCCAGCATAGGATGTATAGTTGCCCCTCTCTGGACCACAACTTCTGTATGCTAATCATGAGGAAATACTCCTAGAAGATTTCTCTTCAATAATGTTTGTCTCTTTGTAATCATAGCTAATGCCTTAGCCACAGATAACAAACATCCGTTGTTCCAGTTAAACAAAGGGTTCACTTTAGTGATATTAATCTATTGTTACAAATGATTCTTTAGCACCACTGAATCAGAAACTATATATTTTTAATATAAAACATCACATAAATAGCCCTGATAGAATCTTTGAAGGATTATTAAGCATTTTTCTGAAATGTCCCAAACCATGCCTTTGTATTTCCCTCAACATTATTGAATTCCAAGCTCTCACCATACAAGAATCCCATTAACCTGTAAGAACCTAATATTTTGTTTTCTTTTTTCTTTTTTTGACTCAAAGTTCTAAGCTCCTTTCATATAAACACATACAAGCACACAGGCATGCACACACACACACACACACACACACACACACACACACACACACACCAGTCTAAACAACATTTTCAGGATTGTCAAAGTAACACCCTACTCCTGGTATAGAGTTCTGTCTTAGGGTTTCTTTTGTTGTAATAAGCACCCGGAGTAAAAGCAACTTGAAGAGGAAAGTTTTGATTTCATTTTACAGCTTACAGTCTGTCGTAAGGGAAGTCAAGGCAGGAACCTGGAGGGAGGCAGGGACTGAAACAGACTAACATTGTTTACTGGCTTGCTTTCTGTGACTTGTTCGGTTTGCTTTCTTGTACACATGTGGTTTAGCAGCTAAGTGGTAGCACTGTGAACATGCCCAAAAATGCCCCATATGCTTGACTATAGGCCAATCTGACAGAGATCTTTTTCCGTTCAGTTGACGTTCTCTCTTCCTAGATGACTCCAACTTGTGTTAAGGGACAAACTAACTAGTAAATTACATAAACAGCTTTGTTCAAAATATGTAAAACATTTTATTATGGTGGGCTAGTTCAGAGTAAATATTGTTCAAATGATACATTAATTAATTTTGAATGCAACCGTTATAAAAAAATCATAGTAAAAGAAAACCCAGAATGTGTTCTCTGACACTCAAAGACTTTTCGACAGAGAAGAAGTTGCTTCTGCTTAATTAAGTATTAATCAGATTCTGAAGAGATTATTCTCAAGTCCTACCATATCGCATCTCTTGGGTTCAGCCTCAACAGAGCTGGTTAGGAAACACCTGATTTTGCCTTAGGCCAGGAGCAAATAGCTTATGGCATCAGAGAGCGTTTTAGTCAGCATTAATGCATACTTGAGATGTGTTGAGCAGCAGAGGGAGTTCAAGTGATTTCACCTCCAGATGGAGAGTCTCTTTAACTCAAATTCTAGGGCCACGTTGATTCAGTTGAGGCAAAACTTTGAGTCTCATATTTAGGCATCTCCTCCAGGGAAACCTGTTGATCATGGCTGCTGTTTTTGCTCAGCAACCATTGCCTACCTAGCAATATGATAACAATTTTTAGCTCCTAAGCTTACAGACCTCAAGGTAAAAGCTAAAGGATGCATGAATTCCCAATGTACCCTTTAAGGATGAGAGACTCTCTCTAAATAAGCAATCTGGTAATAAAAAGTCACGAAAAAAATTACTGACTTTTCATTTCAAGAGTGTGCAATTACATTCATTGAGAAATTCCACTTGGGTGAGAGATTCCACTTTTCCGTTGATATTCTTTTATTTTAACCACAGAATGGAAAAACCTACCATGTACTTCTAGTATGTTCTATAAATGTAAGAATCATCATTGTTCAACTTGAACACAGGAAATATGCTTTATGCCATAAGACTAGGTTGAATTGGCTAACAAATATTCCTGTATTCATGAGAAAGAATGAATGAAACATAATTGTACACCTTACTGTGTTTAGAATAGCTGGAAAGCTCATAGCTTGCT
The DNA here is from genome assembly GCF_021556685.1 of Rattus norvegicus. Lineage (NCBI taxonomy): Eukaryota > Metazoa > Chordata > Mammalia > Rodentia > Muridae > Rattus > Rattus norvegicus. The sequence continues at coordinate 44,363,809 of NC_141553.1, forward strand.
GATGGAAATATAAAAATGCCACTTCATTATGAAAAGTTGATTATTTCCAGAAAAAAAAATCCTATGACTAAGCCATTCCATGTGCATTCAGAAAAAGTTTTCCATTAGAATAAAACATTATTCATAATAGAAAAATGTCATCAAGGAAAGAGTAGCCAACTTTGTTACCTCAGATAGATAAAGTCATGAATGAATAATGTTATTAGGTCAACAAGAGACCACACATGTGATATTAATCCCTTAAGACTGTATTGCTTAGTGCTGTTGGGGCCATCTTCATTTATGGATGTACATACTGTGCTTATCCTGTGTACATCAAGTACATAGTGTGCTCAAGTAAAAAAAAAGATGCATTTTGTAGGCCATGTCTCTGTTGTCAAGTAATTATGTAAAATTATTAGTCAGCAATAAATAGAATAAACTCCCAATACATTAGAAATGGGGTTGAGAAGAAAATCAGAAAATCAGAAATCAAACAGGAGACATGATTTGATTTACATAAAGGGCAGGAACAGGTCAGACTCATCCATGTGATACAATCAGAATGGCAGTACCTATATACATGGGAAGGCATTACTGACTGCAGAGTAAGTGAACAGTTGGTGAAAATATTCTACAAATTGGTAAGGCTACGACAGAGTGACATTTTCATAAAATTTTATCAAAATCTATAATAACGATTTTTCTTTCACTGTATACAAATTACATAATAACACACGCATAGAAATTTTCAAGCCTCATTACCATAGCAGGGGAATAAGCTTTAAAAGGGAAGTTTGTGTAAATACTTACTGAAGAAAAGCTGAAAGAGTAGAGGTGGGGAACCCATAGTTAATGTCCATTTAATTTTATAGTTTATTTTTGGCTGACAGAGAGACAGTTGCTGGACCATTTCTAAGAACATAGGGATAGACAGAAATAAAGATTGTTAATGGTGGTGTATACATTTAGATCCCTGCATTAGTTAAAGAGGATATGAATGTGGTTCTATTCTACCACTTTAAAGACCACATGTTTTCAATATATAGGGAGATAGGGCCCTTAGCAAGACTAAGCCCATTGAAGGTGCTCACGAGAAGGACAGCTGTCCAGGACAAGTTTGACTATACCCAGTGGCTAGGATTCATTCCCGAAGACATGTAAGGCCTTGGTTGATGAGATTGCCCCTGTACACCCTTACCACAGGCATTTTATTTTATTTTAATGAGGACTATTTATTTGTTTGTTTACTGTATGTCCTGCTATCTTCCTAGTTATAGGGTTCAACTAAAGTCATCAGTTCTGCATGAGTGTATTTCCACCTATTATGTAATCTGACTGCTGGCCCAAAGGTTAAAATTATACATAGAGGAGTGATAGGATGAGACAGAGACACTGGCTGTAAAATTTATTCTAACTTCGTGTGGTTAACGTGAGTGGGGCCAAGGTTAGTTGACTCTGTTGGTGTTCCTGTAGAGTTCCTATCACCTTCTGGGCCTGCAATCCTTCCCCCCAATTTTTCCATAAGAGAACCCATGCTCCATCCACTGTTTGAGTGTGGGTGTTTGCGTCTATCTGAGTCATCTGCTAGGTGAACCCTCTCAGAGGACAGTCATGCTAAACTGCTGTCTGCAAGCATAACAGAGTAATAGTGTCAGGGATTGGTGCTTACCCATAGGATGGGTCTCAAGTTGGGCCTCTTATCGGTTGGTCATTCTCAGTCTCTGCACTATCCCTGTTTCGGCATTTCTTGTTGAACTGTCAACCAAAGTACACACATATGCTGGAGACCTAGATCTCCGAGCAGTTATGTATCAGATGTGCAGCTTGGTCCTCATCCGGGTCCCAAACAACTGGAGCAGGGGATATCCCAAAAGCTGTTACCTGTACATGAGCTCTGTTCTTCTAGCTGGGGTGCCTTGTTTGGCCTCGGTGGCAAAGAATGTGCCTAGTTTTGCAGACTTGGATGGAAGGTCCTTGGAGGCCCTCACCTGATCAGAGAAGAGAAGGGGGTGACTGGGAGGGAGACAGTGAGCAGGATAAAAAGTGAATAAGTAAAAAATAAATGATGAGTTAAACAATGAGTAAGGCTGAGAACATTGCCTAAAACACTTTCTGTATATCTATTTGTATGTGTGTATGCTGTGGTTGTTTGACCAATTTCATTGCTATATAGCCTAAGAGTGTTGAGAATTGAGGTCTTAGTTTCTAGGCTTTCAAAATAATCGAGGTGAGCTTGCAAGACTTCTGTAAAATTCTGTGGAAAGGCCAGTGAGTTGCCCAGGGCATGAATCTCCATGGTAGCCAGCAGTCATGCAAGCTCAGCAACAGACCTCCACATAGGAGGAGCCTTTCTGTTGGGAAGTCTGGCAATTTCCAAGCCATCTAAAATGCAAATGGAAAGGTCCACATCCACATAGCAGCTTAATAACAAGGCGCCATGGTAAATGCGAAAACCATCTACGATCATGTTCCCTATGGAGAGAATGGTTTTCCAGCACACAGGATTCTGCTGTATCTGTGAGCCCAGCTTTATCCTAGGGCAAATGGCAGAGAATTTGACCAAATGTGAGCTTTCTGACTGACTGCACAGCAGGCAATTGTGCTACTCCAACATGTGAAGGTTCAGCTTGGCCTCAGTCTGAAGGCTTGAATGGTGACCTCTAGGGTGCTAAACACAAAATAAGCCTCAAGCATGCTAGGCAGCCACTCTACTGACTGGCTATGTTTTCAGGCAACAATACATTTCTTTTTAAACTATTTGTTACATATTAGTACTTTATTCCTTCAAAACTGTAGCCAAAATATCAACTAGGAATTCTGATTTCTTACCTCGCGAATAATTTTGATGAGACAGACTTAGAAAAGACCAGAATGAGAGGTTTTAAGTGGTAAAAATGGGCACAAAGAAGGCCTTAAAAGATCTTGCCTGGGGACAAAAGAGGATTATAAGCAAATAACAGAAGGCATTGTAGGAGGAGCAGATAAAACTAACTGCTCTGTGGGAATAAGGGATTATGAAATCCAATCATGGAGAATCATTTGCAGTTTTCTGTTGTAGTGTGTATGCTGGCAGGAAACAGGCTTATTAGCTGGATCAGGCCTATGTGGGTCTTCTTCATGGCCACAGAGCTGGCTAATGAGCTATATCTGGGCAGTCTGAGTCCACAGTCAAGCGTGTGTTACATCACACCACACTGCCTCTGAGTCCACAGTCAAGCGTGTGTTACATCACACCACACTGTGCCTCTGAAGACAAGCCACACATGTGTAGAATTCAATGAGGACACCAGTGACAAGCAACTCTATGATGAGACGCAGGACACTTGTGCTTCTAGAGGCAGTGCTACCACCAGAGGAACAAAGCAAGATGAGAATTGAAGACCTTTTGAAAATTTGTTTTCTCGGTTCTTGTCACTTCCTATAGACAAACTCATTGTCTCCCACTGACTGACGCTACACCTGACCTACACGAACTTCCTTATGGGAAGGCTTCATGCTTTTTTTCTTTTGAAAAACATGAACACCCATCAGCAATTTTGGCCTAAGCGAAGGCCCCTAAAAGTCTGGAGGAGCAGTGGGAAGTGTGCTTTCTATGCATAACCCTGACAGTGAGGGATGTGCCATTTTCCTGAGGCAGGATGTCTTTCTAACCTTGAACATGAAGCCAGACAACTTTCATGCTCCCATAATCCAATCATGAGATGGGCATG